>NC_069500.1:594825484-595057984 GCF_027579735.1 Bombina bombina
TGACACTGACTACCGCATAATTTATTTTATCTGCAGGATCAAAATACCCTTTTTTAGAAGAATCCCCAAGAAAAGTTTCTATAAGTGCTTCTGTTTCTGCAGAAACATATTCTTCAAAAACACTTGGAGAAGATGAAGTCCTTGTGATTTTGAAAACTCCCTCATTGCTGTCTTTGCTATCTTTTTTATGTAGTTTTCCAAGTATCTCCAAACCATTCAGAAAATGACAAACTTGTTCCATTGTTCAACAAACTGAAAGTGTACAATTTGGGTCGTTCAGCAAACTTTTCTCCTTCTCTTAGTAGAACCATCTTAATTGTATCAAGGCCGCTTACCACCACAACAGGCATCATTACAAGCTTTATAAGAAAAACATTCCCATACTTTTTGCTCATTTTAAAGAGAGTCAGATGAGGGAGCTCTATTAAATTGTAGAAGTTTTCCTACTAATGGTAAAGACCATGGACCAGGAAGAGACTTGCCTTTTTGTGATATCTTTCTCATTATTAATAATACAATGATAAATGTCACCAATGAAAGCGTCACTTCTGCACTTGTGAAGAACAGATACATATTGAAGATATGCTACCTGTAACAAAGAGAAAAAAAAATTGCAATAGTAAAATATAAGGATATGGGTGGTTAATAAGAGTCCTCCTCAATTCCAGTATTTGAAGTGATTCAAGTGGTTTCTTGCCTCAGAAACAAAATAAGAAAAATATAGTGCAGTACAATTTGGTTAACAAGAGATATTATCTTCACATTAGTAGTCCCACCAAGGGGTTACTCAAACTTTCTTGTGCCCACCAGGCTCTAGGTACAGACGCACACCCGGTTTTATACTGCTAGGTAACCAATATATATTAACCGCAAACAGCTGCTTCAGATAAGAAGTAATTTATTAAAATACATAAAATCATTAAAAGCCACAAATATATACGTCTAAATGTACAGTCACTCAGGTATCAAACCACTAACAGAGCTTTAAGTGAGAGAGATAACTTATCCTTTGCTTGAGTGGAATGAAATAGCGGTTTGCAATTGATATATATTGGTTACCTGGCAGTATAAAATTGGGTGTGCACCTGTAACTAGAGCCTAGTGGACTCAAGAAAGTGTGAGTAACCCCTTGGTGGGACTACTAATGTGAAGATAATGAGGCCTATTTATGAAATGTCTGTCGGACCTGATCCGACAGTGCGGATCAGGTCCGACAGACATTGCTGAATGCGGAGAGCAATACGATCTCCGTATTCAGCATTGCACCAGCAGCTCTTGTGAGCTGCTGGTGCAACGCCGTCCCCTGCTGACTCGCAGGGTGGTGTCAATCAACCCGATCGTACTCGATCGGGTTGAATTCCGGTGATTCCTGTCCGCCTCATCAGAGAAAACGGACAGGGTTATGGAGCAGCGGTCTTTAGACCGCTGCTTCATAACTGCTGTTTCTGGCGAGTCTGAAGACTCGCCAGAAACACGGGCCCTCAAGCTCCATTCAGAGCTTGATAAATGGGCCTCAATACCTCTTTTTAACCAAATTGTATTGCACCATATTTTTCTTATTTTGTTTTTGAGGCTAGAAACCACTTGAATCACTTCAAACACTGGAATTGAGGAGGACTCCTATTGACCACCCATATCCTTATATATTACTATTGCAATTTTTTTGTGTGTGTATTATTTAGTTTGTCAATATTTGATGAGAAAAAGTTAAATTGTGTTACAAAACTTACTGGTGCTTTATGAATAATAATTATAATTATTATTATTATTATTATTACTGGTAGAAAGCCTTTATCTAAACTACTTATGAGAGAAAAAGGTTTGGATTTCGAAATAGTTTTGAATTTGGAATATTTGCACCTTTAAAATGGAACAGTTTAAAGAGGTGATAGAACCAAATGTAAACAACATCTTATGTTATTTAGGCAATATTTACATGTCACAATACAACTTATACATGTAAACTAAGGGTAGTTTAAACGGACAGAAAACCCCAAAATTGTTTTCATGATTTGGAGAGAACATGCCATTTTAAACAACTTTCCAATTTACTCCCATTATGAAATGTGCTTCATTTTCTTGTTATCCTATGCTGAAGGAACAGCATTGCACTACCAGCAGCTAGCTGAACACATCTAGTTAGCCAATCACAAGAGGCAAATGTGTGCAGAACCAATCAGCTGCTAGCTCCTAATAGTTTAGGACATGTGCGTATTCTTTTTCAACAAGAGATACCAAGACACATGCTATACAAGAGATACCAAGACATGCTATATTTGAATCATAAAAGCTTAATTTTGGCTTTTCCATCCCTTGAATATATTTTTTAATACTTTTGTATACATAATACTCTAAGAAAGATAGTACAGTACTGTAATCAGAAAGGTAATATATACTATTATTTGCATTTTAGAACACACAAAAAAACAATTGTTGATAATTTAATTTTTTGTTAAAAACAGTAATTAAAAAGTTTGGGTTTCAGAATAAGTTTGGATTCTGTAATTTTGAATTTGGGGATTTGTACCTGTATTATTATTACTCTTATTATTATTCTTATTAATAATAATAAGAATTAGAATAACAATAATAAGAATAATAACGTATTTGCATGATTAAAACCAAAAAAATGGTGTTGAATTATGAGCAGGGAGTAGTTTGTTGATCAGAATAACTATGAGCAAACGGTACTAGAGTGTCTTGCCCATGGAAAGGGCATAGTAAAAGCAAACATTAAGGGCTAGATAACGAGTGGAGCGGTATTTTGTGTTTTCGCTATAGCTAACACTCCGCTGGATTAAATTTTTTGCTCTAGTTGGGTAGTGCTGGTATTACAAGTTGAAAGTAAACTGTTTTTCCTCCAACGTTAACCCAAATATTGCTTAAAGTCGAAATTTTTAAAATCACAATTGCATTTTCGCATTCCCCCATAAAAGTCAAATATATATTGATACCTATATATATCTATATATATATATCTATATATATATATATATATATATATATATATATATATATATATATATATATATATATATATATATATATATATATATAGATGACTATATATAGGTATATATATATAGATATATATATAAGAATATCTATGTATAAATACTTAGAACATATTCTGCTATGTGCAGAACATGGTAATGTGAAATATTTACTGTAAAAACATATTTAAATAACTCTTTATTAAATATGAATATTGCATAAATATGATTTGACATGTTTTCATCTACTTAATGGCAAAAGGCTCTAATGCACTTATATTTATGTCGATATATGTGTACATATATACCGTATTGTCCCGAGTATGGGCCGCACCCGATTATAAGCCACACCATTAAAGTTTGGTGCCATTTTAAAGAAAATGACATTTTTAAAGAAAATATACACATTAGTAGAACAGTAAAAAGGTATTTTATTTAATGAATAGGAACAAGTGTACCAATATTTTTAACACTTTTGGCAACAATTATGCAGTTAGTCCTGCTTTTGACAGTATCTGTTATATGCTCACAGAAATACGGTAGCTGTGCTGTTTTTTCCAAGGCTCGCATTAAAACCATCATTCCCTTTGACAAAAAGACTTGAGAGCAAAAGTGATCAATTAAACTATGGTAACAATCATTAATTCAATTAACAACACAAGAGTGTAGACAAGCGAAAATAAAAACTGACCGTGGTATTCCAAATGCAGTCAAACGTGTAAAAAAACAAATAGCATATTTGAAATAACATTATTCAAAGTAACAGCCATCAATAATATTGAATGACATTGGACGCCATCCATAACATCCTGATTTCACTCCACTTGTAATATCAGCGCAATTGAAAGTATCTTATCATTTGCACGCCACTTGTAATCTAGCCCTAAATGAAGATTACCCTGCTTCAGCTACACAATTGTAGAATCTTAAAAACAGCAATATAGAGTTTATATCATGCTTCAAAATCACCCCTGTGTTTAGTATAAACAGATTTAGATGAAGTTGATGAAACATAAAGACATTATGAATCTAGGACTAGCAGGAAATGCACAGGTATCAATTACTTGTGCTTGGCATTAAATTGGAAATCTGCACACCTGTTCAAAGAACAATATGGATTATCGTCTAGTCAAGACCACAGTTAGTTTATGAGATGTTGTGGGCGTGCAAATACATTTTCCCTTCCTGATACTTTGATACTAGGTTATCTTTTCTTAACAAAAGAATCATATATATATAGAACAACAACAAATCTCAATTTCCTGCTCTAAAATATTATTATCAAGTTTGAGTAAAATTGCATTGAAAAATTAAAAGACAACCATGATAGTTAATTTGACACCAGTTATAAAAGGTTGCAGAACCCTTGGTTAATGGCAGCATTTCAAATTTGAAAATTAAATTTGGTGTCTAATTTCTTAGCATGGACTATCCAAATAGCATTATTAAAACACTATGCAATGCTAAATTTAAAGCAAATGAAAGGGAATTTTGAACATAACACTTGATCACAAAAATAACTCCTGTTCATCTTGTATTAACATTGTTACATACTATCAGCAAGATTACAAAGTTGTGGTACGGCTATAACGCTGAAAAATTGGCCATTGCACGTGGAATATGCAGATCTCTCGTATTACAAGTCGCGGCGGTACAGCTATACCGCTAGCTTTTTAGCCTTTACGCAACTCTCCATTCCACACTCAAAAAAGGACTTTTGAGTGTGGAATTTTCATTGCGTCGTATTACAGGTTGTGTGGTCCAGCTATTACGCTAGTGTTATAGCTTATACCGCCGCGATCCATTCCCCTATCTGAGACCAGTAGTTATGGATTTTGCAAAACAAAAATGTTTCACAAAACTCATAACAAAAATGTTACAAAATACACTAACACTCATAAACTACACTATTAACCCATAAACTGCCACCCCCGCATCGCAAATACTGTAATAAACCTATTAACCCCTGATCTGCCACCTATCCACATTGCCAACACTAAAATAAAGTATTAACCCCTAAACCACCACCCCTGCATCACAAATACTATAATAAACCTATTAACCCCTAATCCACCATCCACCCACATCGTCAACACTAAAATAAAGTATTAACCCCTAAACCGCCGGCACCTCACATCGCTACTACTATAATAAACCTATTAACTCCTAATCCCCCGCCCACCCACATCGTCAACACTAAAATAAAGTATTAACCCCTAAACCGCCGCCCCCCCACATCGCTAATACTAAACTAACACCCCCCCCCCAAAAATGCTAACACTAACCCCAGAAAATTTACTCACCGTTCCTGAAGTCCGGAAGTCCAGGCGGAGAAAAGTCTTCATCCAGGCGGAGAAGATCTTCCATGGCGGTACCATCTTCTATCTTCTTCCCGGAGGTGCGGAGCCGGCAGTTTAGGGGTTAGTAGTTTTATTATAGTAGTAGCGATGTGGGGGGCCAGCTGTTTAGTGTTTAATAGTTTTATTATAGTAGTAGTGATGTGGGGGGGTGGCGGTTTAGGGGTTAATAGTTTTATTATGGTAGAAGCGATGTGGGGGTTTGATGGTTTAGGGGTTAATACGTTTATTTAGGTGTTAGCGATACAGGGGGCGGCGGTTTAGGGGTTAATCACTTTATTTAGTGTTGGCGATGTCGGGGGTGGCAGATTAGGGGTATTTAGACTAGGGGTTTATGTTGGGTTGTTAGGTTTTTACATAACTTTCTTTTCCCTATAGATATCGATGGGGATTGTGTTATGGCGATCGCAGGTGTTAGTTTTTTTCGAACACTTTCTTTCCATTGATGTCTAGGGTGAAAACATGCAAGAGCATGTCAAGTCAGACCTTGGATTTTGTGTGGTATGGAATTTATCGCACCATATCGCACAACAAAGGAAGGTTTTTCAGTAACTTGTAATGGTAGCGTTATGGAAAGTGTTGCACTTTTTTGCGTTATCTATGCACCCCATTTAGTGCACAACTTATAATCTTGGTGTTTATTAGCGAGGGTAGCAGGGTATTTTGAGACATATTAAACTCAAAGGGCAAGATTACATGTGTCGCGCATTTTTCGCTTGTGCGTTAACTGTACCTAAAGTAAAA
The DNA here is from genome assembly GCF_027579735.1 of Bombina bombina. NCBI lineage: Eukaryota > Metazoa > Chordata > Amphibia > Anura > Bombinatoridae > Bombina > Bombina bombina. Next base: position 594,831,579 of record NC_069500.1, read on the forward strand.
TTTTAAACATGGCCGGGTTAGTGCGCATATTTCAAGTTGAATTTAAAAAGCTAACACCCAATGAGCACTAACTTCAGGACATGGGATAGAGAGACTGCGTTAACTTCTCCCATAGACTTCAATGGAGCATGCTGCTAAAAAAAATTAACACTTATCACTCTTGCACTAACCCGACACCGCATTAGACCAACTGAGCTAAAGCTGAAGGTAGTTATGAATATTTTACATTCCAATGTTCTTATTTTAAAGTATTCATTTATATACATATATATGATTATTTTGCTAAATATATATCTAGGTAAAATTAGCATGGCACTTGTATTCTAAGTTTTTAATATATATAGTAATATCTATCAATCATCTTCTAAGTATCTCAATTTAATTTTGTTATTTATTTCCCCTTTTTACTTTTTCTGTAATTTTACTCTGTAAATTGAGAGACTAGAGTGAATCTTTGATTATTCTAAACTCTGACCCTTCAGTATGCTATACAGTGATTTGTTCCAGAAATTGTTTTAACTTTATGCTCTTGATAAAGGCTTCTTTTAGCCAGAACGCGTTGAGCTGTATTTTAAATAAAACCTGACGCTACACATGAAGACACCTTTGTGATGATTTTAATAAAAGGCTTATTTTAACTGCAATCTCGTGAGTATAACTTGTTTGTGCGTTTACCACATTGTCTGAAATCTGCTACACTATTGTGAGCTCTTTTATTTTGGAGATGAAAGCAACACGGTTGATTCAGCTTGGTTCCCTGGAGGTGACACAGCGCCGCCACTTTCAACACTTTCTGCTTCTATACACGGTTTGGGAAAACCGTGGCTGGCAGCGAGCACCTGAAGGGAAGTGCTAACATTGCTTCATACGTTATCCTTTCTAATATGCTATACAGTGATTGTTTGACTAAAATGATGTAATTTAATTCTATGCCTAATTGTGTACAACAAAGGAGATACAATAAACAATATTACATTTTGCAAAGGAACCACCTTCTCCTCTGACCTTAGTATTGCTTAGACCTTAAAGATAGTTGTCAAATTGTTGGTGCTCTAGATATATGGCATCCACAGCCTGGTGGCAATTATTTTGTCGATTATATAGAAAAAACATTCTACTTATAAATAAAACATGAAAAGGAAGGCCATTTTGAGTGCTCATACAGCTATGGTAATAAAATATTTTAATATATATCATGTTCTTTTTTTCCACAATAAGCTCAAAATTTATTCCCTTGATATTCATTAAGATGCAATAATTAATATAAAAGCAAAAAACAGATTGCTTATTACAAAATAGTTGAAAAAAATATCTCTAATGATATTGTAGAATAAAGATTTTAAAACAGTATGAAATAAATAGTTAGAGACACAAGTAAACTATCTCAAGCTACTCTCTGTGTATGGGTTTGGTACATTTCAATTGTACATTTTATGAACTATTATTAACAAGTATTTTAATCAGAAAGTCTGTGAAGATGTTTTATGTTACAAACAAATCACAATGTTTATAATTGGAATGTAAAAAAACTTGTGTAATATGCATTCTACTATAAAAAGCCCCATTAAACGTCAACTTGAGATGTTATTTACATACCTGTATAACTCTAGTAATATTTGCAATGTGCAATTATTATTTATTTTTTAGCCTTATTTTGCTGTCACAAAAAACACGTTTTTATTTTTAGAAAAATGCATTATTTGATACAATAAATAGTATAAATAACTTTAATGAGATACAATACATTTAGTAGCAAAACTGATTTAGGCTTTCTTATGCAGGATTTTAGATTAGAAAATGATTAGTGATATTTTAAACTCTAGGTATGTTTCTGAAATATTTAAAAGGTATGCTACATACTATATAACCTTTATCCTTTAGCTTTAACTGGAATACGATGGTGCAGCTGTTGCTTGCAGAATCTACTATGACCTTGGCAGGAAAGCAATATTTATATCGCAGTACAGTGTGATTCACAAATATATGGGTGGAGATTTATGAGTCAGATGGTTATTCTTTAGTTAAAAAATGTCTGGCACTTGTGCTAGTTGCAGTATTTGGCCAAATGGTGACATATTTTTATATTTATATTTTTATATTATATTTTTGTAATTTTTCCTGTGGGCTTTGCGCCCAAGCTAGTTTGGGATTATCTATCTGAATATCTGAAAGCAAAAGTAGTTGTCTGTGAGTGCTAGTGATATATATTGTTATATTTATATGAGACGTTGTGGAGAAAAGTGACATATATATGCACCAAATCCAGAATAGATTCCCTGTTAGTGGCGGTGAGAACTGGTATTGTTACAAACTGAAAAAAATTAGTGTTGCAACATGTAACAACATATCAGTTTCATTGAGTAAGTGCAACACACACCACACAGAGAGTACACAACCTTCATCGCTACAGCGTTTGTATGAGTTGTCACCTTTATACGTATATAGATTAAGGAATGTACCTTTGTTCCAGGAATTAGTGAAGCTCAATAAGGTAAACGCTAAAAATTTTGGGTCCTCTGTAAATCCCACTTAGGTGATTGGTCTGAGCTCCACAAGTGCAGAAGATGCCAACAACGTACCTTCCAGGAGTAGGGCGCTTTGCTCAGAGAGGTCATGTGACCAGCTGGAGGATCCTCAATGGGGGAGAACCATAACGGCACATGGTGGATCAGGGAGCTTCTCCAGCTCCTGTAAGCATTGATAAAACAACCAAAGAAAGGATCCATGTATGAGTAAAACAGTGTAGAACTTTATTGTATATTCACGATGAGACACACAAAGCCATGCAGGCTCATAAAAAAATCTTGCGCGTTTCATGCCGTAAAGGCACTTCGTCAGGGATAAGGTAGTACCTCCCCATTCTGTCTTAAATACCGCACATATTAACCCCTTATAGTCTGATCTAAGAGTCAACATTCAGCATTTCGGCATAACATCAGTTGACATACTTTGTAGTAACCAGTGTATAATACATTAAGTAGGTAATTGATACAGAATTTTAAACAGTCAGGTAATATGTGCCACCATTTCTTAGTGACCCAAACAGTGATACTTATGCAAACATTTCATAACTAGTGATGTCCCGAACTGTTCGCCCGCGAACGGTTCACAGCGAACATAGGTTGTTCGCGTTCGTGGGCAAACACATGGCGATCTGCCCCTATGTGTCATCATTGTGGAAACTTTGACCCTTTATGTCACAGCCACCTGACACATTAGAGCCAATCAACATCAGACACTCCCTCACAGACACTCCCAGCTACTCGGAATCCGCCATTTTAGACTCATAACGACCTTGCTTTTTTAATGAGAGGACGTGTTGTTTTTTTGCTCCTGACATTAATAGGAAAAACATAGCTAGGCTAGTGTATTTACAGTCCAGAAGGACTCCACTCATCTCTGCTGCAAGCACAGCACCCCAAAAAGCCCTTTTTAGGGCTATATTTCGTGCCGTTTTTTATTTATTTTTTACTTATTTTTTTATTAGCATTTGCCTGGCTTTCAGCTGTGTGTTTAAGGCTCACAGCATATGCTGTGACTACTGCCACCACTGATATCTCCCTAACAACATTAGTTTAAATTTAACTAACCCAAAAATATAATTATTTTTCTAGTGTAATTTTTTTTCATTTTCTATCAGGCCAGTGTCACACATCATATACTCTGGTTCATTGCTCTGTGCCAGCCAGCAGCCACCAGTGTTAATATCCGTTTATAACATTATTTTTAATTTAAAAAAAACCCACAAAAACATATTTTTCTAGTGTAATCTAATTACATTTACTATCATGCCTGTGTCTGTCAGGCTCACTCAACATTAATATACCTCTTTTTCTTTCAGTCTTTTGGTTAATTGGTCTGTGCCAGGCAGCCACCCAGCACTCATATCTATTTTTCTTTCACCTTAATTTTAATATAAAAAAAAAAAAAAAGTTTAAATTTGTTTGCTAGTGTAATCTAATCTAATTTTCTATCCGGCCTGTGTGTTTTGCTGACATAAAGAGCCTACTGTGTTTACTTGCTGCCCTCCCTAGTCTATGAGCCACGACTCATATGTATGTGCTTAACCTTTTTCTTAAAATTTCCAAAAAAAAATCTTTAAATCATTATGCTAGTGTAATCTAATTGTATTTTCTATCAGGCCTGTGTCTAACTGTCTATCTGACTTACACAGCATACTGTTGTTATAATTGCTGCCCTACGTAGCAGCCAGCCAGTGCGACCACTCATAGAGTCATATGTGCATTGCACTTCTTAACATAATTTTAATATTAAAATCTAAAATTTTTAAATATTTTGCTAGTGTAATGTAACTTAATTTTCTATCAGTCCTGTGTTTTTGTCACTTACACAGCATACTGTGTTAAATTGCTGCCCTACCTACCATCCACGACTCATATCTGCCAGCCTGTCTGCCAGGCCCAAGTAGCCAATTAGTGGCACCAATCACAATTCTTGTAACAGTAATAAAAAAAAAACAACACAATTTTTTGGACTGCAAATATTCAGTCTCCTAGTGCCATTGAATTTCATTTACCTCCTGCCTGCCACTGCCAGCCTTTTGTGCCAGGCCGTCTAGCCAACTATTTACACCAATCATAATTGTTGTCACAGTCAGACAGTATAGTTATTAATTTAAATAAAAAAATTTTTTAGTGTTGATCTTAATCCTCAGTTTGCTCGTGCCTTTGAATTGCACTTTTCTACAGCCTTCCAAGCCTGTGTGGCAGGCCTACTTAAAAAATATTTACACCAATCATTTGTTGTGACAGTATTCTAATAATTAAAAATTTAAATTTTTGGTAATAGTTGCTGTGATTTGAATCCTCAGTTTGCTGGTGCCATTGAATAACACTTTCCTCCTGCCTTGCAGCCTGCTGTGAGCCAGGCCCACCTAGCCAATTGTTGTCAGCAATCATATTTCTGTTAACAGTATTGCAAAAATTGTCAATCATCACTGTTTAGACTGTTTGTAATTAGTCTCCTAGTGTCCTTGAATTGCATCTCCCTCCTGCCTGCCATCCTTTTGTGCCAGGCCGTCTTGCCAACTATTTACACCAATCCTAATTTTTTGTCACAGTATAGTTACTAATTACAATTTAAAAAATCTTTATTGTTGATGATCTTAATCCTCAGTTTGCTCGTGCCCTAGAATAGCACTTTTCTACAGCCTTCCAAGCCTGTGTGCCAGGCCTACTTAAAAAATAGTTACACCAATCATATTTGTTGTGACAGTATTCTAATAATTAAAAATCTAAATTTTTGTTAATAGTTTCTGTGATTTGAAACCTCAGTTTGCTGGTACCATTGAATAGCACTTTCCTCCTGCCTTGCAGCCTGCTGTGAGCCAGGCCCACCTAGCCAATTGTTGTCAGCAATCATATTTCTGTTAACAGTATTTCAAAAATTGTCAATCATCACTGTTTAGACTGTCAGTAATCAGTCTCCTAGTGTCCTTGAATTGCATCTCCCTCCTGCCTGCCATCCTTTTGTGCCAGGCCGTCTTGCCAACTATTTACACCAATCCTAATTTTTTGTCACAGCATAGTTACTAATTAAAATTAAAAAAAATCTTTATTGTTGATGATCTTAACCCTCAGTTTGCTCGTGCCTTTGAATTGCACTTTTCTACAGCTTTCCAAGCCTGTGTGCCAGGCCTACTTAAAAAATATTTTCGCCAATAATATTTGTTGTGACAGTATTCTAATAATTAAAAATTTAAATTTTTGGTAATAGTTGCTGTGATTTGAATCGTCAGTTTGCTGGTGCCATTAAATAGCACTTTCCTCCTGCCTTGCAGCCTGCTGTGAGCCAGGCCCACCTAGCCAATTGTTGTCAGCAATCATATTTCTGTTAACAGTATTTCAAAAATTGTCAATCATCACTGTTTAGACTGTCAGTAATCAGTCTCCTAGTTTCCTTGAATTGCATCTCCCTCCTGCCTGCCATCCTTTTGTGCCAGGCCGTCTTGCCAACTATTTACACCAATCCAAATTTTTTGTCACAGTATAGTTACTAATTAAAAATAAAAAAAACCTTTATTGTTGATGATCTTAACCCTCAGTTTGCTCGTGCCTTTGAATTGCACTTTTCTACAGCCTTCCAAGCCTGTGTGCCAGGCCTACTTAAAAAATATTTACACCAATCATATTTGTTGTGACAGTATTCTAATAATTAAAAATTAAAATTTTTGGTAATAGTTGCTGTGATTTGAATCCTCAGTTTGCTGGTGCCATTGAATAGCACTTTCCTCCTGCCTTGCAGCCTGCTGTGAGCCAGGCCCACCTAGCCAATTGTTGTCAGCAATCATATTTATGTTAACAGTATTTCAAAAATTGTCAATCATCATTGTTTAGACTGTCAGTAATCAGTCTCCTAGTTTCCTTGAATTGCATCTCCCTCCTGCCTGCCATCCTTTTGTGCCAGGCCATCTTGCCAACTATTTACACCAATCCAAATTTTTTGTCACAGTATAGTTACTAATTAAAATGAAAAAAATCTTTATTGTTGATGATCTTAACCCTCAGTTTGCTCGTGCCTTTGAATCGCACTTTTCTACAGCCTTCCAAGCCTGTGTGCCAGGCCTACTTAAAAAATATTTACACCAATCATATTTGTTGTGACAGTATTCTAATAATTAAAATTAAATTTTTTGGTAATAGTTGCTGTGATTTGAATCCTCAGTTTGCTGGTGCCATTGAATAACACTTTCCTCCTGCCTTGCAGCCTGCTGTGAGCCAGGCCCACCTAGCCAAATGTTGTCAGCAATCATATTTCTGTTAACAGTATTGCAAAAATTGTCAATCATCACTGTTTAGACTGTCATTAATCAGTCTCCTAGTGTCCTTGAATTGCATCTCCCTCCTGCCTGCCATCCTTTTGTGCCAGGCCGTCTTGCCAACTATTTACACCAATCCAAATATTTTGTCACAGTATAGTTACTAATTACAATTAAAAAAATCTTTATTGTTGATGATCTTAACCCTCAGTTTGCTCGTGCCTTTGAATTGCACTTTTCTACAGCCTTCCAAACCTGTATGCCAGGCCTACTTAAAAAATATTTACACCAATCATATTTGTTGTGACAGTATTCTAATAATTAAAAATTTAAATTTTTGGTAATAGTTGCTGTGATTTGAATCCTCAGTTTGCTGGTGCCATTGAATAACACTTTCCTCCTGCCTTGCAGCCTGCTGTGAGCCAGGCCCACCTAGCCAATTGTTGTCAGCAATCATATTTCTGTTAACAGTATTGCAAAAATTGTCAATCATCACTGTTTAGACTGTTTGTAATTAGTCTCCTAGTGTCCTTGAATTGCATCTCCCTCCTGCCTGCCATCCTTTTGTGCCAGGCCGTCTTGCCAACTATTTACACCAATCCTAATTTTTTGTCACAGTATAGTTACTAATTACAATTTAAAAAATCTTTATTGTTGATGATCTTAATCCTCAGTTTGCTCGTGCCCTAGAATAGCACTTTTCTACAGCCTTCCAAGCCTGTGTGCCAGGCCTACTTAAAAAATAGTTACACCAATCATATTTGTTGTGACAGTATTCTAATAATTAAAAATCTAAATTTTTGTTAATAGTTTCTGTGATTTGAAACCTCAGTTTGCTGGTACCATTGAATAGCACTTTCCTCCTGCCTTGCAGCCTGCTGTGAGCCAAGCCCACCTAGCCAATTGTTGTCAGCAATCATATTTCTTTTAACAGTATTGCAAAAATTGTCAATCATCACTGTTTTGACTGTCATTAATCAGTCTCCTAGTGTCCTTGAAATGCATCTACCTCCTGCCTGCCATCCTTTTGTGCCAGGCCGTCTTGCCAACTATTTACACCAATCCTAATTAAAATAAAAAAAAATCTTGATTGTTGATCTTAATCCTCATTTTGCTTGTGCCATTGAATTGCACTTTTCTACTGCCTGCCAGCCTGTGTGCCAGGCCCAACTAGCCAATTAGTGCCACCACTCATATTTATTGTAACAGGATTGGAATTTTTGTTAATCATAACTGTTTTGACTGTGATTCTTCAGTCTCCTAGTGCCATTGAATTGCAGTTTCCTTTCTCCCAGCGTGTGTGCCAGACAGGCTCATTTGCCAAATAGTGCCAAACAATCATATTTGTTGCCACAGTACTAGTAATATTTCAAAAAATTAACAATTTGTGTTTTTTAAAACATCTGTCTTTTTTGTTGTTGTCAGTCTCACAGCGTATACTGTGTCCACTTTCACAGTGCCACCACTCAATTGGTGTAATAGTATTGTTAGTGTCCATTTAAAAAAAAATGACAGGCAGAGGTAGGCCACCCCGCAGGTTCCGTGGTCGTGGTCGTGGTGCTGTGATTCCTTTAGACCCTACAAATATGCACATTGTTCAGACGCCGGGTTCCAGGGGGGATGCAAAAACTTCTGAGGAGGACCTAGTTGAATGGCTAACACAGGAAACCCAATCTTCTTCAGCTTCCGCTGCTAGTCCTCCTAAACTTGATGCAACATCTAAGTCCAGCTGTTCTTTGGGCAGGTTTCAAGTGACCAGTGCCACTCCGCCGCCTGTTGCCACCACCAACACTAGCACCACAGCCGCTTCACTTGATCTGTCACAGGAGTTATTGACACATCATTTTGAAGAAATGAGTGATGCGCAACCATCATTGACAGAGGATGTAGATAATAGTGATCAGTCTCAGTCAGGCAGCATTACCGACATGGAGGTACGGTGTGATGGTGATGATGATGTTGTACCCGCTGCTGCTTCCTTTCTTGATGTTTCAGATACAAGTGATGCGGTTGATGATGATGTGTCGGTGGATGTCACGTGGGTGCCTGCTAGAAGAGAAGAAGAAGAGGGGGAAAGTTCAGATGGGGAGACAGAGAGGAGGAGGAGGAGGAGGAGGAGGAGACGATTTGGAAGCACGGGGAGGTTGTCTCAAGGAGCTAGTGGCACAATCAGACAGCATGCATTGTCACCAGGGGTCAGCCAGACAGCCCGCCGATGCCCATCAACGCATGCTGTTGCCACCACTAGAATGCCGTCATCGCAGAGCTCAGCAGTGTGGCATTTTTTTTGTGTGTCTGCCTCTGACAACAGCGATGCCATTTGCAACCTGTGCCAAAAGAAACTGAGTCGTGGGAAGTCCAACAGCCACCTAGGTACAACTGCTTTGCGAAGGCACATGGTCTCCCATCACAAAGGCCGATGGGAAGAACACATGAGTAGAAGCAGCACACAAAGTGAAAGCCGCCCTCCTCCTCCTGCTCCAGCATCTTCAGCCACATCAACCAGTGCTGTCCTCCTTGCCCCCTCTCAACCATCCTCCACTCAGTCTCTCTTACGTAGCAGTTCCTGGTCATCTGCCCACAGTCAGGTGTCTGTCAAGGACATGTTTGAGCGTAAGAAGCCAATTTTTCAAAGTCACCCCCTTGCCCGGCATCTGACAGCTGGCTTGTCTGAACTCTTAGCCCGCCAGCTTTTACCATACAAGCTGGTGGAGTCTGATGCTTTCAAAAATTTGTATCTATTGGGACACCGCAGTGGAAGGTACCTGGCAGAAATTTCTTTTCACAAAAGGCAATCCCAAACCTGTACTCTGTTGTGAGAAAGGAAGTTATGGCATGTCTGGCACACAGAGTTGGGGCAAGGGTCCATATGACCACGGATAGCTGGTCTGCAAAGCATGGTCAGGGCAGGTATATCACCTACACTGCGCATTGGGTAAACCTGCTGACTTCTGACAAGCATGGAATGCGTGGCTCTGCAGAAGAGTTGGTGACACCGCCACGACTTGCAGGCAGGCTTGCTGCTACCTCCTCTACTCCTCCTACTCCATCCTCTTCCATAACCTCTTCCTCGGCTGAGTCCTCTTCAACTTCTGCGTCTTGCTCCACATCTATGGCACCCCCCCAGCTCCCCAGGTACTATGCTACATCCCGGGTACGGCAGTGCCACGCCGTCTTGTGGTTGACTTGCCTGAAAGCGGAGAGTCAAACCGCACTAGCACTCCTGACCGCCCTGAACGCACAGGTGGATCAGTGGCTGACTCCGCACCAACTGGAGATTGGCAAGGTTGTTTCTGACAATGGAAGTAATTAGGTGGCGGCATTGAAATTGGGCAAGTTGACACATGTGCCGTGCATGGCAAATGTGTGTAATCTGATTGTACAACAATTTGTCCATAAGTACCCAGGCTTACAGGACGTCCTGAAGCAGGCCAGGAAGGTGTGTGGCCATTTCAGGCGTTCCTACACGGCCATGGCGCACTTGTCTGATATCCAGCGTTGAAACAACCTGCCAGTGAGGCGCTTGATTTGCGACAGCCCGACAAGGTGGAATTCAACACTCCTAATGTTTGACCGCCTGCTCCAAAAAGAAAAAGCTGTTAATGAGTATTTGTATGACCGGGGTGCTAGGCCAGCCTCTGGGGAGCTGGGGATATTTTTGCCAAATTACTGGATGCTCATGCGCAATGCCTGTAGGCTCATGCGTCCTTTTGAGGAGGTGACAAACCTTGTCAGTCGCACCGAAGGCACCATCAGCGACATCATACCATTTGTTTTCTTCCTGGAGCGTGCCCTGCGAAGAGTGCTGGATCAGGCAGTAGATGAGCATGAAGAGGAAGCGGGAGAGTTGTGGTGTCCATCACCCCCGCAAACAGCCGAATCAGCATTGCTTGCTGGACCTGCGGCAACGCAGGAAGAGGATTGTGAGGAAGAGGAGTCAGAGGAGGAATGTGGCTTTGGGGAGGATGAGGAGGAGGAAGACCGAGCACAACAGTCATCCCAGGGTGATCGTTGTTGTCACCTCTCTGGTACCCGTGGTGTTGTAAGTGGCTGGGGGGAAGAAGATACCATCAGTGAGATCAGTGAGGAGGAGGAACGCGACATGATTTGCTCAGCATCCAACCTTGTTCAAATGGGTTCTTTCATGCTGTCGTGCCTGTTGAGGGACCCTCGTATAAAAAAGCTGAAGGAGAATGACCTGTACTGGGTGTCCACGCTCCTCGACCCCCGGTATAAGCATAAAGTGCCTGAAATGTTACCAAATTCCCGCAAGTCGGAAAGGATGGAGCATTTTCATACTAAATTAAAAACTATGCTTTACACAGCATATAAGGGTGATGTCACAGCACCACGGGAATGTAACAGGGGAAGAGATGAAATTAATCCTCCTCCTCCCATGACCACGGCGGCAAGGACCGGGCACTTTCCTGACGTCTTGTTGATGGAGGACATGCGTACCTTTTTAACTCCCATGCACCATCAGAGCCTTTCGGGATCCAGCCTTAGAGAAAGACTCAACTGACAGGTAGCAGACTACCTAGCTTTAACTGCGGATCTCGACACTCTCAGGAGCGATGGACCCCTTGACAACTGGGTGTGCAGGCTGGACTTGTGGCCTGAGCTATCCCGATTTGCAATGGAACTTCTGGCCTGCCACGCTTCAAGTGTCCTGTCCGAAAGGACTTTTAGTGCAGCAGGAGGTTTTGTCACTGAGAAGAGAAGTCGCCTAGGTCAAAAAAGCCTTGACTATCTCACTTTTATAAAAATGAATGAGGGCTGGATCCCGAAGGGACTGACATTGGGCGATACATTTGAATAAAAAACTACTGATGATGATATGAGCTGGCTTGGGCTACAACTGGTACACAGGCTGGCCTTTTTTTTTGGTTATAAAGACGGAGGACTTGCTTGACTTATCCGCCAACAACTAGTGTTCAAGCCACAAGCTTTTAGGGCACTTTATAAATGTTTTACAAACATCGATTTTTCTGGCCGCTGCTACACCAGTTGCTACAACAATACCCCAATTTTTCAGTCATTTGTACATTCCTAATTTTTTCTGACCTCTGCTGCATCTCTGTGGGTACAAAACTCAAATAAAAAAAATAAGGCACATAACACTAGTGATTAAAGTGTTACAAATTGTACAACTTTACACACCACTCATATCCGGTGGACCATTCAATTGAACGCAAAATGCAACAAATTTGAAAGAGTAGGACCGACCAAGCATCTTTATCCATCTCTTGGTTGCTCTAAATTATCTCCGTGTTCCATCTATGCCATACCTGTACTCTATTGTGCAAAAGGGTGGCATATGTTGTGTTTCATGCTGTTGTGCCTGTTGCGGGTCGTGCTCATGATATAAAAAGGCTGAAGGAGAACGACCTGTAGTAATGGGTGCCCCATCCATTTTTTAGAAAAATGTTCCTGGTTCCTCTCAATTATCTTTGGGTTTCTAAAATGGATGCCATACCTGTACTCGCTTGTGCAAAAGGATGGCATATGTGGTGGTGTTTCCTGCAGTTGTTTCTGTTTAGGGTGCTGGACCCTCTTATAAAAAAGCTGAAGGAGAACGACCTGGAGTGGGAGTCCAAGCATGGTTTTTGGGGCTATTTCACTTTTACAAACAATTATCTGTGGGTTTCACAAATCAATGCCGTACCAGTACTCTATTGTTCCAAAGTATGCCATATGTTCTCTTTCCTGCTGGTATTTTGTTTGAGGGTCCTGGAAACTCTTATAAAAAGGCCTAAGGTGAAAGAGGTGTACTGGGTGTCCACTCATTTTTATTTTCTATTTCTCATTTGACCAAAATTATCTCTGGTTTTGTAAAATCAATGCCATACCTGTACTCTATTGTTCAAAAGGATGCCATACATCCTCTTTCCTGCTGGTGTTTTTTTGAGTGTCCAGGACCCTCTTATAAAAAGGCCTAAGGAGAAAGAGGTGTACTGGTTGGCCACTCATTTTTATTTTTCTATTTAACAATTGACCAAAATGATCTCTGGTTTTGTAAAATCAATGCTGTACCTGTACTCTATTGTTCAAAAGGATGCCATACGTCCTCTTTCCTGCTGGTGTTTTTTTTTGAGGGTCCAGGACCCTCTTATAAAAAGGCCTAAGGAGAAAGAGGTGTACTGAGTGTCCATCGAATCATTTTTTTGATTCAAATTTCCATTTGCAAAAAATTATCTATGGGTTTCTAAAATCAATGCCTTTCCTGTACTCTATTGTTCAAAAGTATGCCATATGTCCTCTTTCCTGCTGGTGTTTTTTTTGAGGGTCCAGGACCCTCTTATAAAAATGCCTAAGGAGAAAGAGGTGTACTGGCTGTCCATCAAATCTTTTTTTTAATTCAAATTTCCATTTAAAAAAAAATTCTATGGGTTTCTAAAATCAATGCCTTTCCTGTACTCTATTGTTCAAAAGTATGCCATATGTCCTCTTTCCTGCTGGTTTTTTGTTTGAGGGTCCTGGACCCTCTTATAAAAAGGCCTTATGGATAAAGAATTGTACTGGGTGTCCATCCAATCATTTTTTTTAAGTTAAAATTCACGGTTGCAAAAAATTATCCACGGGTTTCTAAAATCAATGCCTTTCCTATAATCTTTTTTTTCACAAAGGATGCCATATGTCCTCTTTCCTACTGCTGGTTTTGTTGAGTGTTCTGGAGCCTCTGCTAAAAAGGCCTAAGGATAAAGAAGTGTAATGGGTGTCTATTCAATGTTTTTTTTAGATTTCCTGGTTGTAACAATTTTTTTCTGTCTTTCAAAAATCAATGCCTTTCCTGTAATCTATTTTTCAAAAGGATGCCATATGTCCTATTTCATGCTGTTCTTTCTGTTGAGGCTCCGGGACACTCTTATAAAAAGGACTAAGGATAAAGAAGTGTACTGGGTGTTCAATCAATGTTTTTTTTTCTATTTCCCGGGCCATATAACTGATCTCTGTGTTTCTAAAATCAATGCCTTTCCTGTAATCTAATTTTCAAAAGTATGCCATATGTCCTCTTTCCTGCTGGTGTTTTTTTTGAGGGTCCAGGACCCTCTTATAAAAAGGCCTAAGGAGAAAGAGGTGTACTGGGTGTCCATCGAATAATTTTTTTTATTCAAATTTACATTTGAAAAAAATTATCTATGGGTTTCTAAAATCAATGCCTTTCCTGTACTATTACTCTATTGTTCAAAAGTATGCCATATGTCCCCTTTCCTGCTGGTGTTTGGTTTGAGGGTCCTGGACCCTCTTATAAAAAGGCCTAGGGAGAAAGAATTGTACTGGGTGTCCATCCAATCAATTTTTTTTATTCAAATTCACGGTTGCAACAAATTATCCACAGGTTTCTAAAATCAATGCCTTTCCTATAATCTTTTTTTCACAAAGGATGCCATATGTCCTCTTTCCTACTGCTGGTTTTGTTGAGTGTCCTGGAGCCTCTGCTAAAAAGGCCGAAGGATAAAGAAGTGTACTGGGTGTCTATTCAATGTTTTTTTAGATTTCCCGTTTTTAACAAATTTTTTCTGTCTTTCTAAAATCAATGCCTTTCCTGTAATCTATTTTTCAAAAGGATGCCATATGTCCTCTTTCATGCTGTTCTTTCTGTTGAGGCTCCAGGACACTCTTCTAAAAAGGCCTAAGGATAAAGAAGTGTACTGGGTGTATAATCTATGTTTTTTTAGATTTCACGGTTGCAACTAATGATCTCTGTGTTTCTAAAATCAATGCCTTTCCTGAAATCTAATTTTCTAAAGGATGCCATATGTCCTCTTTCATGCTGCTTGTTTTGTGGAGGGTCCTGTAGCCTCTGCTAAAAAGGCCTAAGGATAAATAAGTGTACTTGGTGTATAATCGAAGTTTTTTGCGATTTCACGGTTGCAACTAATGATCTCTGTGTTTCTAAAATCAATGCCTTTCCTGTAATCTAATTTTCTAAAGGATTCCATATGTCCTCTTTCATGCTGCTGGTTTTGTGGAGGGTCCTGGAGCCTCTGCGAAAAAGGCCTAAGGATAAATAAGTGTACTTGGTGTATAATCCAATTTTTTAGAGATTGCACGGTTGCAACTAATGATCTCTGTGTTTCTAAAATCAATGCCTTTCCAGAAATCTATTTTTCTAAATAATGCCATATGTCCTCTTTACTGCTGCTGGTTTTGTTGAGGGTCCTGGAGCCTCTGCTACTAAGGCCTAAGGATAAATAAGTGTCCTGGTTGTCTAATCCATTTTTTTTAGATTTCCCGGTTGCAACAAATTATCTCCGGGTTTCTAAAATCAATGCCTTTCCTGTAATCTTTTAGTCACAAGGATGCCATATGTCCTCTTTCATGCTGTTGTTTCTGTTGAGGCTACGGGAGACTCTTCTAAAAAGGCCTAAGGATAAAGAAGTGTACTGGGTGTATATTCTATGTTTTTTTAGATTTCACGTTTGCAAAAAATTATCCACGGGTTTCTAAAATCAATACCTTTCCAGTAATCTATTATTCACAAGGATGCCATATGAACTTTTTGATGCTGTTGTTTCGGTTGAGGCTCCGGGAGCCTCTTATTAAAAAGGCCTAATGAAAAATAAGTGTACTGGGTGTCTAATCAATGTTTTTTTCGATTTACCGGTTGCAACTAATGATCTCTGTGTTTCTGAAATCAATGCCTTTCCTATAATCATTTTTTCAAAAGGATGCCATATGTCCTCTTTGCTGCTGCTGGTTTTGTCGACGGTCCTGGAGCCTCTGCTGCGCATAATAAAGAAAAAAAAATTCATTTAACTTGACTTAATAACTGAAGCATGACTTCAGGAGTCAGGTATGGTCGTAGGTAGTGGTTGTTGTTAGCAGATTATTTTTATTGCAAATTGCAATTGCCACAGCATGCATAAAATGTGCGTCACTAGTCTAAATTTTAATTTTTTTTTTTCATTCAGGATTAGTTTGGGGTACGGCGCAATATTGGAAAGGCAAAAAACAGGTCTCGGTACCCGTTGATATAAGGGGTGACTACTAGTGCTTTTACCAGGCTCCTCTTGGATAGCCCCAGAAAGTGTGAGTATGAATCCCAAAAAGAAAATTAAATTAAGGTTGAAAAATTACTCCTAAGTAAATTGTAAGACCTGGAGCTCCTCAAACACATGTCCTACCGCAACAGCTATAGGCTCCGCCCACCCAAATCTTACCTTTTTAATGCCAATTGATATTGCCACAGCTGGAACAACAGTAACTAACATGTGCGTCACCACAGTCTCCGAAGCTATTGTCGGATGTATACAAAAACAACAATAAAGAATTCCTTTTGGGGCGCAAAGAGATGGCTACCGGAACACTCCAGGAACTTCACAACAGTGGCTGTCTTGTGTTTCCGGTGATGTTGTAGACATCTGGGTAGTGTACAGGGAGGGCAAAAATCGTCTCCATCTCTGTGCACCACAGGACAGGACATCCTTGTCATCCATAAGCACATGAAATTGCTGGCATTTTCGTTGCTTCAAGAAGTTCAGTTTTTGTGGTGATAGTACAGAATAAAATAAACTTTGGTCTCCTACCATACTCAAGACAATCTTGTAGTTCAAGCTTCGGACTTGCTGTGGGAAACAGTGGGCTGTCCATAGCAGGAAGATGATTTAGACAGAAGTAACGGGCTCTGATTGCAGGTGACACATGTTTATCGTCAATCATCAAAGGGGTTGCGTGCAGAATATGGCTGATGGCCCCTTATTCACATGTTTGTCCAGAGCAACAACATTTGCAAACAGCCAGAAGAGAGGTCGGTTCTCACCAGCCTTAAGTTGAGCTTCAATTACCAAATGCTGATATTCAAAAAATAGACAAACAGTGCCTTAAAAAACCCATTTGCAATATGGATTCACCAGAGCAAGGTCATTGCAAGTATTTCCCACAATAACAAAATTAAAATGACACAACTCCGCAATCTTCCCCTTCACATTATTATTGTCCCACTCCATTTTACTCCTATGCCCACCTCCCTGCTCTTGTTTTTGTTGAGGGTCCTGGAGCCTCTGCTAAAAAGGCCTATGGATAAATAAGTGTACTGGGTGTCTAATCAATGTTTTTTTTCTATTTCACGGGTCATATAAATGATCTGTGGGATTCTAAAAACAATGCCTTTCCTGTAATCTATTATTCAAAAGGATGACATATGTCCTCTTTCACGCTTTTGTTTCTGTTGAGGCTCTGGGACCCTCGTTTTAAAAAGGACTAAGGATAAAGAAGTGTACTGGGTGTCCAATCATTTTTTTTTTCTTTTTCACTGGTCATATAAATGATCTCTGTGTTTCTAAAATCTATGCCTTTCCTGTAATCTAATTTACAAAAGTATGCCATATGTCCTCTTTCCTTCTGCTGGTTTTGTTGAGGGTCCTGGAGCCTATGCTTAAAAGGCCTAAGGATAAAGAAGTGTACTGGGTGTCTAATCTATGTTTTTTTAGATTTCATGGTTGCAAAAAATTATCCACGGGTTTCTAAAATCAATGCCTTTCCTGTAATCTATTATTCACAAGGATGCCATATGTACTTTTTAATGCTGTTGTTTCTGTTGAGGCTCCGGGAGCCTCTTAATCTTATTAAAAAGGCCTAATGAAAAATAAGTGTACTGGGTGTATAATCAATGTTTTTTTCTATTTACCGTTTGCAACTAATGATCTCTGTGTTTCTGAAATCAATGCCTTTCCTATAATCATTTTTTCAAAAGGATGCCATATGTCCTCTTTCCTGCTACTGGTTTTGTCGAGGGTCCTGGAGCCTCTGCTGAGCATAAAAAAAATAAAAATTTTATTTAACTTGACTTAATAACTGAAGCATGACTTCAGGAGTCAGGTGTGGTCGTAGGTAGTGGTTGTTGTTAGCAGATTATTTTTATTGCAAATTGCAATTTCCACAGCGTGCATAAAATGTGCGTCACTAGTCCAAGTTTTAAGGGTTTTTTTTCATTCAGGATTAGTTTGTGGACCGGCGCAATATTGGAAATGCAAAAAACAGGTCTCCGTACCCGTTGAAATAAGGGGTGACTACTAGTGCTTTTACCAGGCTCCTCTTGGATAGCCCCAGAAAGTGTGACTATGAATCCCAAAAAGAAAATTAAATTAAGGTTGAAAACTAACTCCAAAGTAACTTGTAAGACCTGGAGCTCCTCAAACACACGTCCTACCGCAACAGCTATAGGCTCCGCCACCCACAAATCTTAACTTTTTCATGCCAATTGATATTGCCACAGCTGGAACAACAGCAAATAACATGTGCGTCACCACAGTCTTCGAAGCTGTTGTCGGATGTATACAAAAACACTGATAAAGTATTCCTTTAGGAGCGCAAAGAGATGGCTACCGGAACACTCCAGGAACTTCACAAGAGTGGCTGTATTGTGTTTCTGGTGATGTTTGAGACATCTGGGTAGTGTACAGGGAGGGCAAAAATCGTCTCCATCTCTGTGCACCACAGGACAGGACGTCCTTGTCATCCATTAGCACATGAAATTGCTGGCATTTTCGTTGCTTCAAGAAGTTCATTTTTTGTGGTGATAGATAGTACAGAATTAAATAAACTTTGGTTTCCTACCATACTCAAGACAATCTTGTATTTCAATATTCGTACTTGCTGTGGGAAAGAGTGGCCTGTCCATACCAGGAAGATGATTTAGACAGAAGTAACAAGCTCTGCTTGCAGGTGACACATGTTTATCGTCAATCATCAAAGGGGTTGCGTGCAGAATATGGCTGATGGCCCCTTATTCACATGTTTGTCCAGAGCCACAACATTTGCAAACAGCCAGAAGAAAGGTCGTTTCTCACCAGCCTTAAGTTGAGCTTCATTTACTAAATGCTGATATTCATAAAAATAGACAAACAGTGCCTTAAATAACACATTTGCAATATGGATTCACCAGAGCAAGGTCATTGTAAGTACTAGGTTCCCACGATAACAAAATTAAAATGCCACAACTATGCAATCTTCACCTTCAGATTATTATTGTCACACTCCATTGTACTCCTATGCCCAGCTCCCTGCTCTTGTTTTTGTTAAGGGTCCTGGAGCCTCTGCTGAAAAGGCCTATGGATAATAAAGTGTACTGGGTGTCTGTTCAATGTTTTTTTTTATTTCCCGGTTGCAAGTAATTATCTCAGTGTTTCTAAAATCAATGCCTTTACTGTAATCTTTTATTCAAAAGGATGACATATCTCCTCTTTCATGCTGTTGTTTCGGTTGAGGCTCCGGGACCCTCGTATTAAAAAGGCCTGAGCATAAATAAGTGTCACGGCTGTGTAATCAATGTTTTTTTCTAATTTCACGGTTGCAAATAATGATCTGTGGGTTTCTAAAATCAATGCCTTTACTGTAATCTTTTATTCAAAAGGATGACATATCTCCTCTTTCATGCTGTTGTTTCGGTTGAGGCTCCGGGACCCTCGTATTAAAAAGGCCTGAGCATAAATAAGTGTCACGGGTGTGTAATCAATTTTTTTTTCTAAATTCACGGTTGCAAATAATGATCTGTGGGTTTCTAAAATCAATGCCTTTACTGTAATCTTTTATTCAAAAGGATGACATATCTCCTCTTTCATGCTGTTGTTTCGGTTGAGGCTCCGGGACCCTCGTATTAAAAAGGCCTGAGCATAAATAAGTGTCACAGCTGTGTAATCAATGTTTTTTTCTAATTTCACGGTTGCAAATAATGATCTGTGGGTTTCTAAAATCAATGCCTTTACTGTAATCTTTTATTCAAAAGGATGACATATCTCCTCTTTCATGCTGTTGTTTCGGTTGAGGCTCCGGGACCCTCGTATTAAAAAGGCCTGAGCATAAATAAGTGTCACGGGTGTGTAATCAATTTTTTTTCTAAATTCACGGTTGCAAATAATGATCTGTGGGTTTCTAAAATCAATGCCTTTACTGTAATCTTTTATTCAAAAGGATGACATATCTCCTCTTTCATGCTGTTGTTTCGGTTGAGGCTCCGGGACCCTCGTATTAAAAAGGCCTGAGCATAAAAAAGTGTCACGGCTGTGTAATCAATGTTTTTTTCTAATTTCACGGTTGCAAATAATGATCTGTGGGTTTCTAAAATCAATGCCTTTACTGTAATCTTTTATTCAAAAGGATGACATATCTCCTCTTTCATGCTGTTGTTTCGATTTAGGCTCCGGGACCCTCGTATTAAAAAGACCTGAGCATAAATAAGTGTCACGGGTGTGTAATCAATTTTTTTTTCTAAATTCACGGTTGCAAATAATAATCTGTGGGTTTCTAAAATCAATGCCTTTACTGTAATCTTTTATTCAAAAGGATGACATATCTCCTCTTTCATGCTGTTGTTTCGGTTGAGGCTCCGGGACCCTCGTATTAAAAAGGCCTGAGCATAAATAAGTGTCACGGCTGTGTAATCAATGTTTTTTTCTAATTTCACGGTTGCAAATAATGATCTGTGGGTTTCTAAAATCAATGCCTTTACTGTAATCTTTTATTCAAAAGGATGACATATCTCCTCTTTCATGCTGTTGTTTCGGTTTAGGCTCCGGGACCCTCGTATTAAAAAGACCTGAGCATAAATAAGTGTCACGGGTGTGCAATCAATTTTTTTTTCTAAATTCACGGTTGCAAATAATAATCTGTGGGTTTCTAAAATAAATGCCTTTACTGTAATCTTTTATTCAAAAGGATGACATATCTCCTCTTTTATGCTGTTGTTTCGGTTGAGGCTCCGGGACCCTCGTATTAAAAAGGTCTGAGCATAAATAAGTGTCACGGCTGTGTAATCAATGTTTTTTTCTAATTTCACAGTTGCAAATAATGATCTGTGGGTTTCTAAAATCAATGCCTTTACTGTAATCTTTTATTCAAAAGGATGACATATCTCCTCTTTCATGCTGTTGTTTCGGTTGAGGCTCCGGGACCCTCGCATTAAAAAGGCCTGAGCATAAATAAGTGTCACGGGTGTGTAATCAATTTTTTTTTCTAAATTCAAGGTTGCAAATAATGATCTGTGGGTTTCTAAAATCAATGCCTTTACTGTAATATTTTATTCAAAAGGATGACATATCTCCTCTTTCATGCTGTTGTTTCGGTTGCGGCTCCGGGACCCTCGCATTAAAAAGGCCTGAGGATAAATAATTGTGTAACGGGTATCTAATGAATTTTTTTTTTTATTTCACGGGTCATATAAATGATCTCTGGGATTCTAAAATCAATGCCTTTCCTGTAATCTATTATTCAAAAGGATGACAGTACTACCAAAATACAGCCAATGAAGGGCCTTAGGAAGACTGGGCCAAGGTTGGATTGTAGTATTTGGTTAGGCTAATCCTGATGGCCATGTAGACCACCACCACCGAGAGTCCTGGAAGTAACAGGGATGATGAGATGAAAGAGCTAAGAATAGTAGAACTTGAAACAACAGAGTTAGCCATGGGTGTTAGTGCAAAACCACTTGGCTTTTTTTTGGCTTTGGGTGCGGCTATTCATGCAGGCCATATAGAGCTGACAACATTCGGTGTCGTATCAGCTATTAAACTAATAAGAACAGTACTACCAAAATACAGCCAATGAAGGGCCTTAGGAAGACTGAGCCAAGGTTGGATTGTAGTATTTGGTTAGGCTAATCATGATGGCCATGTAGACCACCATGTAGTAATAAGAACAGTACTATCAAAATACAGCCAATGAAGGGCCTTAGGAAGACTGAGCCAAGGTTGTATTGTAGTATTTGGTTAGGCTAATCATGATGGCCATGTAGACCACCACCACCGAGAGTCCTGGAAGTAACAGGGATGATGAGATGAAAGTTCTAAGAATAGTACTACTTGAAACAATAGAGTTAGCCATGGGTGTTGATCCAAGACCGCTTGGATTTATTTTTGTATTGGGTGCAGCTAATCATGCAGGCCATATAGAGCTGACAACATTCGGTGTTGTATCAGCTATAAAAATAATAAGAACTGTACTATCAAAATACAGACAATGAAGGGCCTATGAAGACTGAGCAAAGGTTGGATTGTAGTATTTTGTTCGGCTAATCATGATGGCCATGTAGACCGCCCATAACAGGGATGAAAGTGCTAAGAATAGTACTAATTGAAACAACAGAGTTAGCCATGGGTGTTAGTCTAAGACCACTCGGCTTTTTTTGGGGTTTGGGTGCAGCTAATCATGAAGGCCAGATAGACCTGCCACCATTTGGTGTTGTAACAGGTATGAAAATGCAAAGAACAGTACTACTTAACACAACCTACTTACCATGGGTCCCAGAGCATATGTTTGGTTGTTATATTTTGTAAGGGTAATCATGCAGGTCATATAGACCTCCACCGATAGGGTGAGTATGAGTAACATCTATTAAAATGCGAAGGACATTACTAATTAACACAACATAGTTACCATGGGTCGCAGACCAAGAGCAGATGTCTTATTATTATATTTTGTATGGGTAATCATCCAGGCCGCATAGACCTCACCAAATGGGGGAGTTACAGAGATTAAAATGCTAAGAATGGTAGTACTTAAAACACAACCTCGTTAAAATAGGTAGCAGACCACATGTCTTATTATTATAATTTTTCTGGGTAATCTGGCAGGCCATATAGAACTCCCCCGATAGGGGGGGGGAACAGGGATTAAAGTGCTAAGAAAAGTACTAATTGACACAAGCTAGTTGGGTCCAAGAACGCATGTTTGATTATTAGAATTTATTAGGGTAATTATATATCTAACAAATCTATCTATTTCTCTTCTATCGATTCTATCTAACTATCAATCTATCTTCTGTCCGGGATGTTTTGAGACAGCCACTTTGGGAATGTTAGTTGATTTAGACCAATTATGGCTTAAAAGCAGACTCTGCATCAACTATGTAATTTTCTATGGGAGTTTTGCCAGGGATCCCCCTCCAGCATGCAACAGTCCAGGTGTTAGTCCCCTTGAAACAACTATCATCATATGCTCTATGTAAGGTTTTTGGTATATGTCTAAGCGTTTGGCTAGCATTTGTATGTTAACATAATTAAGTTTTATAGCCATTTTCTTACTGTTTAAAGCTAAAGTAGCTCCCTGAGTTATCAGTATTACTAGTAATCTATTATTTGTGTGGGCATACACTGCCTATCCATATAAATAGTATTTCACCTCTATTTATTTATCTAGTTACATTCCTCACATCAAATAGATATTATATATGGCATTATCAAACATTTTAAATATCTCACAACTTTGTTAATCATGATTGATCCATATATATCAACTATACCAAGATATAAGTAGTCAGTCTCCTTTGCATTATTTACCCTGCATATATTGTGGTATTGTGTCCATATTTCTTGTTTTTGTTACCAACAGTGACAAATGTTAATGTATATTGAATATCCGTATGTATATTGGTGTTGTCTTAGGTTTGACAAATATAGCCTTACATCAGGCAGTGAAACTGTTAATTTGCTAAGTGAATTTGAGTGCATTATTTATTTTATTGTTTGACCAATCAGACACAACTATAAGGGTTTTAAATTGCACTCCCACAATTACTCCTCATGCTATGACTATGGCCTGAGGGATCAAAACATGTTAGCACTGGAGTAATGCTCCTGTTTCACCTATGGGATGCTTTCCTGTTCGTTTTTATATTATTCAAATAAAGCATTGGATTTTTTATATTTCTACTACAGTGGTTCCATCTCTTAATTTTTTGTATTGCTATTTATCCCTAGATCCAGAGTGGATCAGAAAAGTAGGGGAGCATGGTTGTCGCTTCCTATAAACCAGGGAACGTTAAGTTGCCCTTATGTTTTATTAAAGGCCTCCTCGGACGTGCATTCAGTGGGTTCTCACAGGTTTCTCATTCACCAGAAGGGTATCACTCTCGTGAGATTTCAATTCCGTAGGGTCCTAGGATGGGCTGCTGAAAAAGCTGGGTTGAATCCTAATATGATATCCCCTCATTCATTTAGGGTTGGGGCAGTTACAACAGCGGCGGCTTTAGGCTGGTCAACTGACCTTATAAAAGCACTGGGAAATCGTGAGGTGTAGATGTGAAATGTCTTTTTTCCAAGCATTGCACATTTTTGCCAAAAAGTTCAACTTTTAGCACTGCTAAGTTAGCATGGTGTGTGTTTATGTTGTGATGTTTTCCTGTTTTAGTGTGAAGTTAACACTTTTTTCTTTTGCAGGGCCTTGCAGGGGTCTGCTTCATATTTGGATAGTTGGGCACTCGTTCATGCACTGGGCAGCCATTTGAACGTCAACGAGTCCTGGAGGACAGCAGCTGTGTTTGTTTTCATCTAGAGTGGTGGCTAGGGAGGAGAGGCCTTTGCTGGGCAGGTTTATCTGGATTGCTGCAGGATGCCATGAGACGTTGCCATTACAAGTTTTTAAAAAGCCGCCTTGTGCGTGCGATATGGTTGCGATGAGCTCCATACCACACAAAATCCAAGGGCTGAGAACACGTGCTCATGCAGGCTTTCTCAATAGACATCAATGGGGAGAGCATGTTAGAAAAAAACCTAACACCTGAAGTGTGGAATGGTGATCGCCCTAACGCAAACCCATTGATATCTATGGGGACAAAAAAGTTACATTTAAACCTAACACCCTGACATAAACTCCAGGTCTAAACACCCCTAATCTGCTGCCCCCAACATCGCTGACACCTACATAAATTTATTAACCCCTAATCTGCCGCTCCCGACATCGCTGCCACCAAAATTAACTTATTAACGCCTAATCTGCCGCTCCCGAAATCAGACAATAGAATTTCAGTAGCTCTCATCCTATTGGCTGATTTGAATCAAATCAGCCAATAGGAATGCAAGGGACGCCATTTTGAAAAGACTCCCTTGCATTGATGATTCAGTGTATGGCGGCGACCGTATGAAGAGGATGCTCCGCACCGGATGTCTTCAGGATGGACCTGCTCCTCACCGCCTGGATGAAGATAGAAGATGCTGCCTGGATGAAGATAGAAGATGCAGCCTGGATGGATGAAGACCTCACCGCCTGGATGAAGACTTCTCGCCTCCTTGATGTCCGGACTTCAGAAACTGTAAGTGCATGTCGGGGGTTAGTGTTATTTTATTTTTTTACTTTTTTTGGGTGGGTTTTTTTAGATTAGAGTTTGGTTGTTCTTAAAAGAGCTAAATGCCCTTTTCAGGGCAAGTAAAAGAGCTTTTAAGGGCAATGGGTAGCTTATGTTTTTGTTAGAGTTAGGGTTTTTATTTTGGGGGGTTGGTTGGGTGGTGGGTTTTACTGTTGGGGGTCTTTGTTTTTTTTTAGGTAAAAGAGCTGATTTCTTTACGGCAATGCCCTACAAAAGGCCCTTTTAAGGGCTATTGGTAGTTTATTGTAGGCTAGGGTTTTTTTATTGAGGGGGCTTTTTTATTTTTATAGGGCTATTAGATTAGGTGTAATTGTTTTTATTTTGGATCATAGTGTTTTTTGTATTTAATTGATAGCTATTTTAATTTTAGTATAATAGTAATGTTAGTTTAATTTATAGTTTAAACTTAGGTTTTTTTTCATTTCCCAGGTAAGTTTTTATTTATTTTAAGATAGTGATCTTGTAATTTTAATTTAAAGTTAAGGGGTTGTTATGTTTAGGGGTTAATAGTTTAATTTAGTTTTTTGTGATGAGGAGGGCTGGCGGTTTAGGGGTTAATAGGTTTATTTAGTGGTGGTGATGTGGGCCAGAGGTTTAGGGGTTATTAACTTTATTTAGTGGCGGCGATGTCGGGGAGCGGCGGAATAGGGGTTAATATCTTTATTATAGTGTTGGCGATGTTGGGGTGCGGGGGAATAGGGGTTAATAACTTTATTATAGTGGTGACGATGTCGGGGAGCGGCGGAATAGGGGTTAATAAATTGTATTAGTGGCAGCGATGTCGGGAGCGGCAGATTAGGGGTTAATAACTTTAATATAGTGTTTGCGATGTGGGAGGGCTTCGGTAATAGGTAGTTTATGGGTGTTAGTGTACTTTGTAACAGTTTAGTTATGGGTTTTGTGTAACAGTTTTGTGGCGCAAAACTCATAACTACTTGTCTCAGATTGTGGAATGGATCGTGTAGGTATAGGCTGTAACGCAAGCTTTTAAGCCTCACCGCAAAACATGTAATGGTAGTGCTATGGAAATCCCACGCAAAAGTGTAAGTTTTTTGAGTGCGGGACTGACATTGCGTTACAGGCTAAAATGCTTGTGGTACAGCTATAATGTCAAGACTCGTAATGGCTGCGTTCTGGTTTTTAGACTGAAATGGCAAACTTTTTTAAGCGTTAAAACCAGAATGCAAAACTTGTAATCTAGGTGCATGTGAAGAAGCCGACAATAGCTATGTGTATATAGCAAAAATTCCAAGCTTCAACGATATCCAAAAATTGATAAACTTGATGAGGAGGGTGGATAGGCAGCTCTCTTACTTCATCAGGGACGGAAGATCTATGATGAAATATGAAACAGAAAGAGGCGCCACATGTGCGAATCAATAGTGCAATGTATGATACACTCCACAAGATACACACAGGGTACTCACATTCAGGAAAGGCATTCAGTCATGCCCATAGAAGCAGGCTGGATTTCACATCAGTCCAGCTAGCTGGGCACCATCCATAAAGATTCCCCACTGTGCGGAGCCACAGGAACTCAGGAACAGAGGCCAAAACAGTCAGGAGGAAGGGATAAACCCTTAAGGTAGCGTAAGCTCAGAGAATAATACTAAGCACTGAGAGTTAAAAACATCAAAGTAGATTTATTTAAAAACACAGTTTAAAAACAGCTCATGCTTGATGTAGTATAATCTCTGGCATAGATGTAGAGAAACCATGCAATGCATTTCTCGGTGATAACCGTTTCATCAGGCATCTGTTCCTGAGTTCCTGTGGCTCTGCACGGTGAGGAATCTTTATGGATGGTGTATCTTGCGAAGTGTATCATACATTGCACTATTGATTTGCAGATGTGGCGCCTCTTTCTGTTTCATATTTTAAAAGAGCTAAATGCCCTTTTAAGGGCAGCAAAATAGCTGAATGCCCTTTTAAGGGCAATGCCCATACAAATGCCCTTTTCAGGGAAATGGATAGTTAAGGTTTTTTTAGTGTTAGGTTTATTTATTTTGGGGGGTTTGGTGGGTGGTGGGTTTTACTGTTAGGGGGGACTTAGAATATTTTGTAACTGCAAAAGAGCTGTTTAACTTAGGGCAATAGGAATCAAAAAACTTGGGAGAGAGCGGAATCCTTAAGTATAAAACATAGCTTTTATTCAATGCAACCGCATACAATTTAAAAGTTCATGGTATCCCACAACACCACAAGTTAAAACATGTATCTTGAAACAGCTGTTTAGGAATAGCTTACGCATTTCAGCACACAGGCCGTAGTCATTGCTATGACTATGGCCTGTGTGCTGAAACGCGTAAGCTATTCCTAAACAGCTGTTTCAAGATACATGTTTTAACATGTGGAGTTGTGGGATACCATGAACTTTGAAATTGTATGCGGTTGCATTGAATAAAAGCTATGTTTTATACTTAAGGATTCTGCTCTCTCCCAAGTTTTTTGATTCCTGTATGTGACCAGCTCAAGTGGATATCCCCCCTTGCTATACACCTGTTAGAAGGCAAGACTACAGTGTTGTGAGTGGGAGCGCAACAATTCCTTTTCTGCTAATTTCATAACCTGGGCTTCAATCTTGGTGAGTGTCTACGGATCTTCATTTTCTCAAGGAAGGGATTGGACAGATCGTTGCATACCCCCCGGTGAGACCACACCCACATCTTGGCGTTTACGGAGAATACAATACTGTCTTTCATTGGGTGTGCCTGAGCGGACCGCTCTCCACCCTGGACACCGATTGGTCCAATCGCTACTTATCTGGCAAGACAATGCCCATGTCTTGGCGTTCACGAGGAATGAAGAGGTGTCTATCCTAATTGCTCCATAGCGGAGCAGGCAGTAATTGTAGCTGCTTTTGCCGGATACTGGTACTTGGTCTTTTGAGACACTTTGAAGCCCATGGTTCAGCAGATTAAGGAGGGACTGATACACCTAACTGGGTAAGCACTTTGAACTCTACTGTTTGCATAAAATTGAGTTGTTTGCATCAATATATAAGAGACTGAAAAATCAAAGTTTGGAATTAACCCCGATTTTGGTGATATAATTCCAAGAAGTGCCCAGTAAAGGTAATTTATACATGCATTTATTGCTCTGTTCTTTTGAACTTTAAAGTATAACCTCACACACGAGTGGACTTATCCTCACAGGTATACTATATATACAAATATTAAGTTTTGATATATTAAATTATAGATTTCTCTGCACTCTAAACGTGTCTTGACTTTCTAACTTAGGGCAATGCCTTACAAAAAGCCCTTTTAAGGGCTATTGGTAGTTTAGCATTAGATTAGGGGGTGTTTTTATTTTGGGGGGCTTTTTTATTTTCATAGGGATTAGGTTTAATTTTTTAATTTTTGATAATTTGTTTATTATTTTCTGTATTGTTAGACTATTTTATTTTCTGTAACTTTAGCTTAATTTAAGCTTATTTTTTTAGTTTTAAAGTTATGCTATGTTTTTTTATTTTGTTTGTAATTTTGTATTTTTAATTTAGTCAATTGGGTTTAATTTAGGGGGTGGTAGGTTAGGGGGTGTTAGGTTAGGGGGCTTAGTAATTTAATTAGTTATTTGCGTTGTGGGTTTTGGCGGTTTAAGGGGTTAATAGGTTAATAAGGTTTATTGCGATGTGGGGGGGTTGCAGTTTAGGGGTTAATAGGTTACTTAGGTTTATTGTGATGTGGGGGTTTTGCGGTTTAGGGGTTAATAAGGTTAATTAGTTTTATTGCGATGTGGGGGTTTTGCAGTTTAGGGTTAATAGGGTAATTATGTTTATTGCGATGTGGGGGTTTTGCAATTTAGGGGTTAATAGGTTTATTAGGTTTATTGCGATGTGGGGGTTTTGGGGTTTAGGGGTTAATAGGTTAATTAGGTTTATTGCGATGGGGGGGTTTTGTGGATTAGGGGTTAATAGGGTAATTAGGTTTATTGCGATGTGGGGGTTTTGCGGTTTAGGGGTTAATAGAGTAATTAGGTTTATTGTGATGTGGGTGGTTGACGGTTAAGGGATTAATATGTTAGTATGCGGTTGCGTGTTTTTTTTCTTTTTTAAATACTCCGTTTGCCTTCGCTGCATCCCGGTGGATTCCGAAAATGGCAGGGTGGTGAAAGAATCCACAGCAGCTTCGCTGCATCCAGGTGAATTATTTTGGCTGCGCATTCTGTTGGCTGCCTCGTGCTGCCAACATTCTTTTGAGGATGCGTGCGCAACTGCTGTCAGCGACGGACATTACAAACGCAATTATACTATAGATAATCATTTATTTTTATAGCTACTCAAAATTATGTAACGCTGGGTACAGAGAGGGGTAAACAATGACAATTTTTTTTTGATAAGATACAAAAACATAACAAACTAAACAAATCTAGTACAAGAGGAAGAGGACGCTTTTCTGGGGAGATTAAAGTCTACAGGTTGAGGGTGCAGAGACATAAGGTTTGGGTAGCTTGTCACATGGATTGCAGTTGCAGCAGTGAGTCAAGGCAGTTCAATAATTATTTTGGTTAGAATGAAAAACAGAGGAGAGATGGTAAGTCTCTCTTAATAGGTGTTTTCAAGGAGCGTCTGAAACTATACAAGGTTGGAGATAATCTTATGGAGTGGGTTAGAGAGTTTCAGAGGACAAGAACCACACGTGAGAAGTCTTGGAGGTGGAAGTTGGACATAGAGATAAAAGGAGTAGAGAGGTGTATATCAAAGATTGATCGGAGAGGACGGGTAGAAGAATATTTGTAGATAAGAGAGCAAATATAGTAAGGATTGAGGCTGTTGTGCTTTGTAAGTTAGAGTTAATATTTTAAATTGTGTTCTGGGGTGTATATGGGAGCCAGTATAGAGACTGGCAGAGTAGAATAACTGATATAGATTGGTGACTTAGGTGGATGAATCTATCTGAAGCATTCATAAAAGATTGAAGTGAGGAGAGGTGGTATTTGGGAAGGCCATTTAGAAGATTGCAATACTTAATGCGTGACAAAATGAGGGAATAAATTAGTATTTTTGTAGTTTTTTTTTTAGTAAGGAAGGGATGAATTCTGGAAATGTTGCATTGGCGTGCACGTTCGGATTTAGTAATAGCTTGTATATGTGGGGTGAGTGTGAGTTTAGAGTCAAGTGTGACCCCAAGACAGCGGACCTGGGGTGATGTGTTAAGAACTATCCAAAAACCTACATTTTTGTATATATACAGTATATATATATATATATATATATATATATATATATATATATATATAGATAGATAGATAGATAGATAGATAGATAGATAGATAGATAGATAGATAGATAGATATCTTGTAAAATGCTTGTGCAATGCTGCCCCCGGCACATTCTGGGCCAATCGGTCGCTAGCAGGGGGTGTCAATTTTCCCAATCGGATTGGATCGGGATGATTTCAGTCCGCCACCTAAAAGGAGAAGTTAACTTCAGGGTTAGAAAGCAGCATCCGCTGCTTTTTAAATCTACCCCTATGTATATACATAGAGATAAATGACGCAGACATGTCAGAAGGAGTGCACAAATATACTTACCATTATATTTGCCCCTACCTGGGGAAGGAATTTCAGGTACGCTAACTGTCTAGTCTCTTCACCTTTGCATGTTATAAAAGATTAGGTACTGCGGAATCTTTTCACCTGTTATATGCTTAACTTGCAAGAAACAAGGTTTAGAGAGCTGGGTGAGAGATTAGTGATGTTAGTGATTTAGATAGTTGTTAGTGATTTTAGTGATTTAGATAGTTGTTAGTGATTTTAATGATTTAGATAGTTGTTAGTGATTTTAGTGATTTAGATAGTTGTTAGTGATTTTAGTGATTTAGATAGTTGTTAGTGATTTTAGTGATTTAGATAGTTGTTAGTGATTTTAGTGATTTAGATAGTTGTTAGTGATTTTAGTGATTTAGATAGTTGTTGTTGGAGAATTTTTGTTTTTGCATATTTCATATTTAGTTTAGTTTTAGTTAAATATACACTTAGGTCTACATTACATACATCTGAACACATTCACATACTTTTCCTTTCCCACACTTTACCCATCCTTACTCTAATAATATTAATATTCCCTTTCACATAACCCTTTCCTACCCCCAAACAGAAATGCAGTGTAGGGCTTAGTATAAGCCTGGAGCAGTCTAAGGGTTAAGGCTGTAGGAGAGTGGGTTAGAAGAGAGAGGGAAGGTGCTGGGTGCAACATTGTTGCAATTTAGGGTAGGCCCCTCCTTACCAGTAGATAAGCCAAGTTCTCCCTTGCAACTTCCTCTTCTTCTCCGGATCCTGGCTGAAGCAGTTTTTCCTTAGCAGTTCTGTCATCACCAGTGCAGCTATGCATCGTTCCAGGCGTTCTACTCTGCCTCCCAGACGTTACCAGTCGGAACAGGAACCTCCTGCACCTGCAAAAGAAAAAATAAAGATAAGTGTTCAATCTATTTCTGAGGATGATTTAGATATCATTCCCCCAACTCAATATACTACTGTTGTGTCAGCCCAGGTTCATAATGTGGAAGAGCAGGGACCTATTGATATTGAGTTAGCTCAGGAATCCCCCACACCGCAAGCATTGCAGACCCAGCAGGTTAATTTACCCCTTGATAGTGTACAGGCCTCATTTCTTAGTGCTGTACCCCCTGCTGCTATGTCAGCAGTTTCTGACCTATTGAAAAACATAATATCCGCAATGGCTGCAGCCTCCCCAGGGCCCAGTGTGACACCAGCTGTTTTCCCTCCTGATCCTTCTAGTCAGGATCCGGATCCTGCTTTAACTACCCCCAGCAGCCATCGCCCTTTCACACCTCTCATTGAGGCACCACAACACGTGGCAACACGCGATCCCCAGCCCGGCCGGAACATGGCCTCTGTAACGGCCCCTCAGCCCTCAACACCCGGACTTGCCCCTAGGCGCACCATACCCGAGGCCCATGCCACCCCAGGGCCTATGCTGCTCCCCCCGGGGCCTAGCGATCTCCTTCGCCAGCCGCGTGGTCCGGGTCCGACTTCCGGTGTCAACGCCATGTTAGTGACGTCACCGGAAGCGGACATCGGCACTTCCGGCTTGGCAGATTCCCGCGCGGTCGCAAGGACATCGGCTCCCGGGGCAACGCCACTTGCAGGTGAGCACCGAGAGCCGTCCTTGGCCGTTGGCGGGTTATCAGTGGGGGGTCGGAGGGGCATTAGCAGCGCAAGCAAACAGCGCAAGGGAACAGCACATTTGAACGTTAATCCTCAGGGGCATCAAAGGGGTCGCTCCATCATAAGAGGTAGTACCAGGCAGATAGCCAGTGATAGGGGTAGGGGGACACGCAGAGTTAACCCTTCCAGGGCAATGAGGCCATTACAGTTTTTACAAATGGGAGATAACGCAAATGCCGTTCAGCAGGCCGCTCCCGATATTATTAACCCACACAGGGCTGATAGTGGTTTAGTACAAGCGGCCGCTCAGCCGCATGATATTGTCATTAATACACATATGTCTGATAATAGTCTGCATGTGAATCAAGGCAATGATCGCAGTATGCATGTGAATCAAAACATTGAGCATCATTTACCGTCTCATCATTTACCATCCCCCATTGGTGTGAATGCGGTTTTGAATGGTGTGAACGTACAAGCAGCTACTCAGGGATATAATACACCCCTGGTTGGCATACATAATGCAAATGTGCAATCTTTAGGCCAGCTACAACATCCCATTATGTTAGGCATACAAGGAGTACAACCCCTTGCTCAGGGTATCCACTCCCCCATTGCAGCCACGCAGGGCGCTCATGCACACTCATTAAACCATGCACAATCAATAAGCCAGGCAAGCCATAACCCTATTGTAGACCAGCAGGGTGTGAATGCTCAGACATCTGCGAATGGACAGTCAGCGAGTCAGGGGTTTCATACACCGCTTCATATAGCTCATCCACCCCTTGCTACTGATAATCCAGACACATCCATTGGGCAAAGTGCTCGCCAAATTCTTTCTCTTTTGCAGGGGGCAATTGGATCACAAAGTGCAGCAAAAACACGGACCAACACTGCCACAGTCATGAGTGGGGCGGATGCAGGAGTAGCAGGCAGCATTACAGCAGGAGCAGCAGCCACCACTTCCACTGCACAGCAAGGGTCTTCAGGACTCGCCCTCCAAAACCAGCAAGCAGGCCAGCCCGTTTCCAGCATGGGTCAGGGACCTCCTGCCATTAGTCACGGTGAGAATGCTTTATTTACACACAATGACCATTCTTCCTCTGACTCATCCTCTTCTGACTCAGGGTCTGAGACTGACTCTTCCTTGGGTTTACAAGGGGCAGGTCAGAAGAAAATGTTTAGAATGATTAAGAAAATTTTAAAGAGGGGGGTCAAGCCAGATAATAAGCAGGACAGCGCCAGTAACACCGCCCCGCAAAACCCATCTACAGAGGTGCCAGCTGAACCTCTCCCTACCAGGTCCATCTCCGAAAGGCGAGCAGCCCTTTATGGGGACGCAAGCCCAGGAAAAATATACTCATTGCATAGACACCTGCACAAAAAGGTGGTCAGTAGGATTCACCGTGGAAAATATGTTAATATATTTGACCTTTCGGTGGAGGCATATAGGCAGAGAGAGAGGAGTGCTGAGGGAACAGGGCCTAAAAAATTTAAACGCCCAGACACTTTTGATGAGTGGCTCCAGTGCTTCAGGGTTTTTTCCTCCTGTTATATCGAAAAGTACCCCTCCCAGAGTTTTCCTATCCTAAAATACACGGACACTATTCACTGGATTCAGCGTAATCACAGTGAAGGTGTGTGGAGGGAATATGATGCTGAGTTCAGGAGGAAAATGGCAGGAAATCCTTCCCTGACTTTTGACTCTACTGATAACCAGTTGTGGCAGCGAATGGACCCAAAAGGGGGTGCACCCGCTGCTGTAACTTCAACTCAGCAATCAGCGCAGCAGTCCTTTCGCAATACCAGAAGCAGGAAACGGGGGGGAACCTGCTGGCCCTTCCAGGACAAAAAATGCGACAAGGGTAGCGCATGCACCTTCAGACACGTCTGCAGGTACTGCTCTGGTCCACACCCTGGCAGTGACTGCATCAAGCGAAGGGACCAGACCAATAAGCCCCCTTCAGCAAACTTGGGCCAGAAAGGCGGAAACGCCAATTAAGGTACATGCCATGGCACCATGGTTGTGGGCTTACCCAGACCAGGCGGCGGCACGTATGTTATGGGAGGGTTTTTCATTTGGTTTTCATATCCCCACATTTAGGCAAATCAAGGGTAAGAGATTTAATAGGAACCTTATTTCAGCATACCAACACCCCGAAGTAGTGAGGGATAAAATTAATAAAGAAGTGACTTTAGGGCGAATGGCTGGCCCCTTTGCTGCCCCACCTTTACCTGATTTGGTCATTTCCCCGTTGGGGGTGGTTCCCAAGAAAGAGCCAGGGAAGTTTCGCCTCATTCAGCACCTGTCGTACCCAAAAGGTAGCTCAGTCAATGATGCCATTGACCCCCAACTCAGCTCGGTGCGCTATCAATCCTTTGATAGCGCACTAGACCTGGTCAGGAGGGCGGGTCATGGTGCTCTATTGGCGAAACTAGACATTGAGTCGGCATTTAGGCTTCTTCCACTCCACCCCTCAGTTTTCCATCTAATGGGTTGTAAGTTTGCAGGTGTGTACTACGTGGATCGCTGCCTGCCCATGGGCTGCTCTTTGTCATGCGCCTTGTTTGAAGCGTTCAGTAGTTTCCTTCATTGGGTCGTAGCTTCAGAAGTGGGCAGCGATCCCATAGCACACTACCTGGACGATTTTCTCATTGTAGGGAGAGCAGGCTCCGATGATTGTTTATCCACAATGAACATCATGCGCAGCGTCATGAGATATTTCGGGGTGCCCCTGGCAGAGGACAAAACGCAAGGCCCCGCGTCCTGTTTAGTTTTCCTGGGAATCGAAATCGACACCCAGGCTCGGCTCTGTAGGTTGCCACCTGATAAAGTTCAGGGCATGCTTGAGGCGGTCAGAGCGGCAGTCTCTAATGCAGTTATTTCCCTGAAACAGTTACAATCCCTGTTAGGTTTGCTTAATTTCGCTTGCAGAGTTATCCCCATGGGTCGGGTTTTTAACCGTAGACTGGAAAGACAGCTTAGTGGTAGGTCAAACCCGAAATCAAAGATAACCCTAGGGAGTGAATTGCTGGCTGACCTAGTAGTCTGGGAACAGTTTCTCACGCGATTTAACGGGATTCGGGTCTGGCGTACCCCTCCCATGTCTAGCCAGTTACTGCACCTTTTCACTGACGCAGCTGGATCGCACGGTTACGGGGCCTATTTCCAGGGAGAGTGGAGCGCGGAGCCCTGGCCGGAGTCCTGGGCCCCGGCAGGCCTTACTCGAAACCTGACTCTCCTGGAGCTATTCCCCGTGGTCTTGGCGGTCGAGCTGTGGGGTGGGAAGTTGTCGAACGGGACTGTTGTGTTCTGGACAGACAACATCAGTGTGGTTTTTGCGATCAATAACTTGTCAGCCACCTCAGCAAAGGTCATTACCTTGCTGCGCCACCTGGTGTTGCGCTGTCTGGACCTTAACATCCAGTTCCAGGCCCGTCATGTCCCGGGCGTTAACAATGTTGTAGCTGACGCCCTGTCACGATTCTAATGGGTGACATTTCGCAAGTTAGCCCCCACAGCTGCAGCCGTGGGTTTACGCTGTCCTGATTTCCTTTGGCAGCTCGTCCTTCCTGGATAGCCTTACTGCCGTTGGTCCGCTCCTCCTTAGCACCATCCACTTGGCACGCCTATGCCCGCATGTGGTCTGAATGGGACAATTTCTGTGCGTCCAGGGGAGCCGACGCTGCTCAGGGGTCTAGGGACAACTTACATGATTGGCTGGTGCGTTTGCATGCCTCTGGGGCCCGTCAGGGGGCAATACAATCCAAATTGGCCGCCCTCTCATTTTTCTATAGGGCATTAGCCATTCCTGACCCAACCAATTCCTTTTTTATTAGGCAGGTGATCAAGGGTTGGGGCAGATCGCAGCAGCGGAAAATAGACACGCGCGAACCCATCACCCGCGACCGCCTGGAGCGATTGCTCTTGGCGCTCGACGTGGTCTGTAGATCAGATTTTGAAGCCCTACTCTTCAAAACTGCGTTTAATCTGGCCTTTGCCGCCGCTCTTAGAGTTAGTGAGGTAGTAGCACCCTCCAAGCAGGCGTCAGGGGCAGGTATACAACTGCAACATGTTAGAGCTGCCCCTGATTCCTTACTTCTTTTTCTGCCGCGATCAAAGACAGATCAGGAGGGTAAGGGAACCTGGATCCCCGTTCACCCTCAGGTGAACAGCGCATGCTGCCCGGTTAACTGCGTTAACCTTTACCTGGCTCAAAGGCCGCCTGGCCCGGGGCAATTTCTGGTCCATGCGGACGGCAGATCCCTTTCCAAATTTCAGTTCGGTAGGGTCCTAAAATTGGCGGCAGTCCAGGCAGGGCTGGACGCTAGCAGACTGGCCCCGCACTCTT
This sequence comes from Bombina bombina, assembly GCF_027579735.1. NCBI lineage: Eukaryota > Metazoa > Chordata > Amphibia > Anura > Bombinatoridae > Bombina > Bombina bombina. Next base: position 594,867,919 of record NC_069500.1, read on the forward strand.
TTCGCATAGGGGCCGCGACTAACGCTGCGCAAGCGGGCTCCTCGTGCGAGGACATAAAACGTATTGGGCGTTGGCGGTCCAATTGTTTCAGAACCTATGTCCGTCCAATTGTTTAATGTTTAGATGTTAATTCAGGATACTAAAATGTTTGTCTCCACAGGCACTACCCCCGGGGTGAAGCGAATCTGGATTGTGGACCACTCCTTTGTCCACTGGGCCTCCCTACGCTGTGCGTCCCTCCCATTTGGCCAATCCCTAGGTCTCCCTCCCAACAAGGCATCCGTTAGGTGGTTGGGTGATAGGGGGATGTGCTGGCCCCAATTAGCAGGAACCATATCTGAGGCCCTGGTACGCTGGGGGAAGCCTCACATTATTATTCTTCACCTAGGGGGTAACGATGTGGGGGCCATACCAGTTTTACAGTTGATTAAGGTTATGCAGGCAGACATTGGGTGGCTAAGAGTACGCATCCCGGGGGTCATGATAGGGTGGTCCCATATAATACCCCGTCTCCACTGGAGGCATATGTCGGCCCATACGGCGGCATACCGGGTTAGGAAGAAGATCAATGCGTCTGTAGCGAAAACCGTCACTGGGTCAGGTGGCTTCGTGTTACGGCACGAAGCCATTTCGGCTGATAGAACCGAGCTATATAGAAGGGATAAAGTTCACCTTTCAGATGTGGGGCTGGATTTATTCATAGGGGACATTCAGAGAGCTCTGTTACCCCTCCTGTAAATCGGGTTGTGGGTTGGCGGCAAGGGTACCATTAAAATGCTTCCTTGTGGCGGGAGATCCTCGGTCCGGTTGCGCAGGAGAAGGTCGCTAGGGGTGAGTGATGGCCAGACTTCCGGGGAGGAGGGTAGGCCCTCACGTGCACGTGACGGTAACCCTCCTTCCTCCCTTTTGAGGGATGGTCACGTGATCTCTGCAACCCCTCAGCGTCATCTCCTTAGGGCAGAGACCCCTCTGCTGCTGTTCCCGTTGGGCCGGTGATCTCCTGCTGTTCTGGGTAGCTGATCTCTATGCCGCCATATATATTTTCAGTTCTATCAGTTCTATCTAGTTTGTTAGGTTAATAAAATTTTATGGCCTGTGACGGTCACAAAATTTTCCCATAAAAAGTTTGTCTGTGGTTATTTCGCACTACATTCTCATGTACATAGTTATTTAATTAAGTTATGTTAAATCCTCTCCTCTGTGAAGAAGGATCCGGTAAGCATTTAATCCCTTAATGCAGTGTAGGGCTTAGTATAAGCCTGGAGCAGTCTAAGGGTTAAGGCTGTAGGAGAGTGGGTTAGAAGAGAGAGGGAAGGTGCTGGGTGCAACATTGTTGCAATTTAGGGTAGGCCCCTCCTTACCAGTAGATAAGCCAAGTTCTCCCTTGCAACTTCCTCTTCTTCTCCGGATCCTGGCTGAAGCAGTTTTTCCCCTCCCTCCCTTCCCCTTTTGTAATGTTTTAATGATGTTGTATTTTCGACGGCACCTTAATGGCAGGGCTATGGCTACTCACCCTAGGCCCAATAAGCCATTACTGTAGGATATGGATCTCCTCTCCCTGTTATGCGGTTTACACGGCTTGGTAACAGGGAATCCTTATCTAGGTGGAAGATCTTCTTTTCACCCTGGCGGCGGGAGATCCTCGGTCCGGTTGCGCAGGAGAAGGTCGCTAGGGGTGAGTGATGGCCAGACTTCCGGGGAGGAGGGTAGGCCCTCACGTGCACGTGACGGTAACCCTCCTTCCTCCCTTTTGAGGGATGGTCACGTGATCTCTGCAACCCCTCAGCGTCATCTCCTTAGGGCAGAGACCCCTCTGCTGCTGTTCCCGTTGGGCCGGTGATCTCCTGCTGTTCTGGGTAGCTGATCTCTATGCCGCCATATATATTTTCAGTTCTATCAGTTCTATCTAGTTTGTTAGGTTAATAAAATTTTATGGCCTGTGACGGTCACAAAATTTTCCCATAAAAAGTTTGTCTGTGGTTATTTCGCACTACATTCTCATGTACATAGTTATTTAATTAAGTTATGTTAAATCCTCTCCTCTGTGAAGAAGGATCCGGTAAGCATTTAATCCCTTACTACTTTAATTAACCCTCACCTAGTCTTTTTATTTTATTTCATTACTTTTTATTTTGCTTTTCCACACTGCTGTTTTTTTTTTCTTTTGACTTAAAGTGATGGTAAATTCAAAACCTGCTTTTTTGCCATTTGATGTAAAATGTAAAATGAATATTAGTTTAATTGATGAAAACACACAAATTTAAAACTTACTTTAGTAATTTATATATAACCGTTACTATGCTATTCCACACTCCTGCAGCTCCGAAGCTAATTTTTAATTTCTTTTTTTGTGACGTTTTCGTCGTTGTCCAATCAAAATCATGGCAATTTGGCGGAGCCAGCAGCCGTGCTAACTAGTCGCATAGAGCAGGAGCTCTCCCATCTAAAAGCGAGTAAAAACGGTTGTAACCCCTATTCAGAAGTTTTATTCCCCCTAAGCTGATATTCATCCTACCCCTAGGCACAAACAAAAAGTCTTCTGCCGAAAAATCCTGAATTTCAACCCAGGAACGGCGCATATCAACTTCACGCCTCTCTGGAGTGCAGCCCGCCAGTCTGCATACCTGCTCCCGGAGCATAACAGGCTACATCTATCAGTCCGCACTCGGGGATCTAACTCAGCGATCTCATCTGATCCTTTACTTCTACGCTGCCTGCCTCACCCGCATACGGACACAGAACCCCTGACCATCCCGCAGAGACACTGCAGCCTCACCTGTCTATCACCCGCCCGTCCAGGAGCGCCACCTCCTAAGGCTCTCACAGACTCCTTAGCCTACACACTTCGGGCCGCATCACTTGCATTCAGAATAGGTGAGTCCTGACACCTACGGACCTCCGCAGCAGTCTGCGGTTGTAGCCGGTGAAGAGGCCAACTTACTTTTGCGCCCTCGGCGGCCATCTTGAGTGGGGCAGTACATTGCAGCCCCGGGTATTCCCTACACGCTTTGTCAGACTACACAGGCCATCAACTCACCAGGCCCTCTGCAAGCGTCTTTACTCACCGCAACCCACAAAGGCTCAGTGTAGGTAACAACTCCACTCATTCTTACCTGAGGGGTTGAACTTGCGTAAGGGGATTAACTTTTTACAGTAAAGTTCAGGACTCTGCCTAACATACTCCCTACCATCGGTCTGCAGTGACCACTATACTGATACTTATCTTAGGCAAGTTGACAGTTATAAGGCTACAGAGAAGCCTCACAGCTTTTACCGCATGATACATTGTCACTTCCCATAGGCACAAGCACTATAAAGGCATTGTTCCACATCTTATATAACTTTTCAGCTGTATTTACTAACAAGGCCTACTGCTGTAAACTGGAGAAGTTGTTACAACCCCTAGAACACTCAAAATCTATCTGGGACGCTCTGACTTGGTTTAAGTAACAGTTAACTCAGCTTCAAGTTCTGGGACCCTCTCCTCCCTTTCCCGCTGCTACAGGTTGGCAGCGGGTCATAACCACCTTCCTTTCTCCCACTTCGCCCAAGAGGGGGCACTCCCCCAGGAGAGAGTTCCCCGACAGAGGTCATTTTACATCACTCTCCAATATTTATTATAAGATATCTTGAAACTCCCCTCCTACTGACCTTCACCAGCTACCCCCCTAAACCTAGTCCTCAGGTTCCATCCCTTCACATCCAAGAAACAATGCAGGGCTGAGGGCCGCTTCGAAGGTGTGGGTGGAACCCCCTCTAGCCCTCCTCTCTAAGGTGGAAACCATTGGTTGCTTCTCTTATAAACCTAACACAAACTGCAGCATAGGGTGGGCCCTTATCCAGAAGTGTTTATCTACCCATATCACTATGTCAAAAGCTATGGGAAAGAAACAGAAACGTCAAGAAAACCCCAAGAGAACTCTCACAGACCATTTCCATAGCAGAAACGTATCAGACCAAGAACCATCAGAAGATGAGTCCAGAGATGCTCCTACGTTTAGCAGCAAAATCAATAAAGCAGATGGCCCACGTAGGGATCAATCAGCATTGTCGCAATCCACATTCTTGGACACAATTAAGTCTTTATCGGACAAGATGGATACCCACTACACCTCCCTACGTCAGGAACTAAAGCAGTCAGTAGGTGAATTGAGGCGAGATCTTTCATCCTTAGGTGAGCGTACAGAAACGCTAGAAAAGAAACATGAAGATCTGGCAGTAGATCATGCAAACCTCCTTGCCTATGCTCAAACGCTGGCAGAAATAATTACAGATCTGGAGGGAAAGATAGCGGACCAGGAGGACAGATCCCGAAGGAACAATTTGAGATGTAGAGGGATCCCAGAATCCATAACCACAGCAAGTCTACCAGACTTTTTAAATGGTTTGTTTAAAGAACTTTTGGGGTCATCTCAGGCACAAGACCTTCTACTCGACAGAGCCCACAGAGCTCTACGCCCACGCAACTCAAATGCTGACACTCCTAGGGATGTTATTGTAAGACTCCACTACTACTCCACTAAAGAGAAAATCCTCAGAGCTTCTTTCTCTAATAAATCCCTACAGGAACCATATCAAAACCTGCAGATATTCCCAGACCTCTCGCAGCACACCTTGGCGAGAAGGAGAACATTTCAACAATTTACTCAAATCCTACGACACAACAACATAAAATACCGGTGGGGATTCCCGGTGAAATTATTCCTCCAGCATCAAGAACGCTCACATGTCATCACTTCTCCAGAACAAGGCATGAAACTCCTGCGCTCCCTAGGCCTGTCCTCTACCCAGGACACACAGCGAAAGACATCTACAATGACGGCCAACTTGAATCCTTCAGCACCTGATTGGGGTCCTCGTCAGCCGAGAATACCGCCTCCTCCAGACAGACAAGCCCCGGACAATTAGGTAAAAACATAATTTATGCTTACCTGATAAATTTATTTCTCTTGTAGTGTATCCAGTCCATGGATCATCCATTACTTATGGGATATTAACTCCTCCCCAACAGGAAGTGCAAGAGGATTCACCCAGCAGAGCTGCTATATAGCTCCTCCCCTAACTGCCATTACCAGTCATTCGACCGAAAACATGCAGAGAAAGGAAAACCATAGGGTACAGTGGTGACTGTAGTTTAATGGAAAAATTACCTGCCTTAAAGTGACAGGGCGGGCCGTGGACTGGATACACTACAAGAGAAATAAATTTATCAGGTAAGCATAAATTATGTTTTCTCTTGTTAAGTGTATCCAGTCCACGGATCATCCATTACTTATGGGATACCAATACCAAAGCTAAAGTACACGGATGACGGGAGGGACAGGCAGGCTCTTTATACGGAAGGAACCACTGCCTGAAGAACCTTTCTCCCAAAAACAGCCTCCGAAGAAGCAAAAGTGTCAAATTTGTAAAATTTGGAAAAAGTATGAAGAGAAGACCAAGTTGCAGCCTTGCAAATCTGTTCAACAGAAGCCTCATTCTTAAAGGCCCAAGTGGAAGCCACAGCTCTAGTAGAATGTGCTGTAATTCTTTCAGGAGGCTGCTGTCCAGCAGTCTCATAGGCTAACCGTATTATGCTACGAAGCCAAAAGGAGAGAGAGGTAGCCGAAGCTTTTTGACCTCTCCTCTGACCAGAATAAACGACAAACAGGGAAGACGTTTGTCGAAAATCCTTAGTTGCCTGTAGATAAAATTTCAGGGCACGGACTACATCTAGATTGTGTAGCAGACGTTCCTTTTTCGAAGAAGGATTAGGACACAAAGATGTAACCACAATCTCTTGATTGATATTCCTGTTAGTGACCACCTTAGGTAGGAACCCAGGTTTAGTACGCAGAACTACCTTGTCTGAATGAAAAATCAGATAAGGAGAATCACAATGTAAGGCAGATAACTCAGAGACTCTTCGAGCAGAGGAAATCGCCATTAAAAACAGAACTTTCCAAGATAACAACTTGATATCAATGGAATGAAGGGGTTCAAACGGAACCCCCTGTAAAACATTAAGAACTAAGTTCAAACTCCATGGTGGAGCAACAGTTTTAAACACAGGCTTGATCCTAGCTAAAGCCTGACAAAAAGCTTGAACGTCCGGAACTTCTGACAGACGTTTGTGTAAAAGAATGGACAGAGCTGAAATCTGTCCCTTTAAGGAACTAGCGGATAAACCCTTTTCTAAACCTTCTTGTAGAAAAGACAATATCCTCGGAATCCTAACCTTACTCCATGAGTAACTCTTGGATTCGCACCAATATAAGTATTTGCGCCATATCTTATGGTAAATCTTTCTGGTAACAGGCTTCCTAGCCTGTATTAAGGTATCAATAACTGACTCAGAAAAACCACGTTTTGATAAAATCAAGCGTTCAATTTCCAAGCAGTCAGCTTCAGAGAAATTAGATTTTGATGTTTGAAGGGACCCTGGATCAGAAGGTCCTGTTTTAGAGGTAGCGACCAAGGTGGACAGGATGACATGTCCACTAGATCTGCATACCAAGTCCTGCGTGGCCATGCAGGCGTTATTAGAATCACTGATGCTCTCTCCTGTTTGATTCTGGCAATCAATCGAGGAAGCATCGGGAAGGGTGGAAACACATAAGCCATCCCGAAGGTCCAAGGTGCTGTCAAAGCATCTATCAGAACCGCTCCCGGATCCCTGGATCTGGACCCGTAACGAGGAAGCTTGGCGTTCTGTCGAGACGCCATGAGATCTATCTCTGGTTTGCCCCAACGTCGAAGTATTTGGGCAAAGACCTCCGGATGAAGTTCCCACTCCCCCGGATGAAAAGTCTGACGACTTAAGAAATACGCCTCCCAGTTCTCCACTCCCGGGATGTGGATTGCTGACAGGTGGCAAGAGTGAGACTCTGCCCAGCGAATTATCTTTGATACTTCCATCATTGCTAGGGAGCTTCTTGTCCCTCCCTGATGGTTGATGTAAGCTACAGTCGTGATGTTGTCCGACTGAAACCTGATGAACCCCCGAGTTGTTAACTGGGGCCAAGCCAGAAGGGCATTGAGAACTGCTCTCAATTCCAGAATGTTTATTGGTAGGAGACTCTCCTCCTGATTCCATTGTCCCTGAGCCTTCAGAGAATTCCAGACAGCGCCCCAACCTAGTAGGCTGGCGTCTGTTGTTACAATTGTCCAGTCCGGCCTGCTGAATGGCATCCCCCTGGACAGATGTGGTCGAGAAAGCCACCATAGAAGAGAATTTCTGGTCTCTTGATCCAGATTCAGAGTAGGAGACAAGTCTGAGTAATCCCCATTCCACTGACTTAGCATGCACAATTGCAGCGGTCTGAGATGTAGACGTGCAAAGGGTACTATGTCCATTGCTGCTACCATTAAGCCGATCACCTCCATGCATTGAGCTACTGACGGGTGTTGAATGGAATGAAGGACACGGCATACATTTTGAAGCTTTGTTAACCTGTCTTCTGTCAGGTAAATCTTCATTTCTACAGAATCTATAAGAGTCCCCAAGAAGGGAACTCTTGTGAGTGGAAAGAGAGAACTCTTCTTTTCGTCCACCTTCCATCCATGCGACCTTAGAAATGCCAGTACTAACTCTGTATGAGACTTGGCAGTTTGAAAGCTTGAAGCTTGTATCAGAATGTCGTCTAGGTACGGAGCTACCGCAATTCCTCGCGGTCTTAGTACCGCCAGAAGAGCACACAGAACCTTTGTGAAGATTCTCGGATCACATAGGGGATAGCCTGTAACTTCAAAGCTTATGATTTATCCTCAGAAACTCTAGTCACATAGTCTCCACTTGCCTGGGGAGTTGTTGTCTACCCCTCCTTCCCCAATCCTCCTTTATGGGAGGCCCTCCTGGACTTAGACTCTTACTGGGCTCACATACGGGTACAGTTCTTACCCTCATAAAAGCCCAGCGCCTAGCACCACCAACTAGTGATTTCTTCTCACTTCCTACCCATCTAGGTGATGCAACTGAATTTAATTGACTCTATTTCCTATATGTTTAAGACTCATCTTTGTCATGTCCGGGATGTTTCCTTCCTACCCCACTACATAGTATTTGAAATGTTGAAGTTTATGTAACTGGCGAGACGCAATCATTCAAGCAGTTACTATTATGCTGAATTATATCTGTGTTTATGCTAAAGATTGTTTATTAGCTTGTTATTACTCTTAGTTATTTATCTCATGTGCCATGCTTGTTACTAACCTACTTCACAGAACCTACTTCTCACATAGAGAGTTTCACCGGGGAACCCCCCCCCTGTCTCCCAGAACGTAGACATCTTCATTCAATATTCTACACACTCCCATATCAGTCTACGTTTCCCTCATATGACAACGATTTTTCTCAAATATCCCCCTAAACATACCTCACGCTCCAACTGCACATACTTTATACCTTTGTCGAAACAGCCTTGAAGATATCCTACATAGCCCACACAGGCTTTACCCTTCTGAACTTATTATCAACCACTCACTTCCACCAGTCACAAAAGTCACTTCTATCTAGAGGGGTGTTCTCACCCAACCAACTGAACCCTCCTTTGTACACCCTCTATAAAACTTACTTGGACACCCCAGCACCCCCCCCCTCCAATTGTACTCCCCACACTCCCAAGCCGTTAGCACTAATTTAAGGAAATTTTTCCTTCCTTTTCCATCTTGGCTCCGCCACCCCCTTCTTTCTTTTTCTCTCTCCCATTTCCTGCCTCTCTCTCTTAATCTCTCCCTTCTCCGCTAAGGCCGCCTGCCTTCAGCTTCCTCTCTCTCTTCCTTTCTTTTCTAACTCTCATGCCCTCTTTCTCTTTTCTTCAAATCTAAGCGGCTCTTGTCTGCTGTAACTCTTTATTTTCTCTTTCCCCCTCACATAACACTTACACCGCCAGACTAAGATTTAAACCCCCAGTCCACGATCTCTATGGTTTTGATTGTCATACTCAATCCCTCGGACTATATCTCTAGGATGGTGTAATCATCATTAAAATTTTACTTCCTTTCTATCTCTCCATATCAGAAAACTAAGACATCCTCTCCAGCTTTTACGTACACACTATTGGTCACTACATGGGGAAATAGGGAAAGAACAGACTAACTAATATATTATGTATACATAGCATTATACAAATGCATCTTTTTTCATGCTATGCTTTAAAATGCTTCCGAAATTCCACAAATACTTGTTTATGATGACCACAATGTATTCCATAATGTTATCTTCGTGCTTGTTGTACGTTCTCCTTTTTTGGTTTTTGAACCTGCAAATGTCTTAATAAAAACCTTTAAATAAAAAAAAAAAAAAAAAAATCATGGCAATTTGGCATGTTTCACTGTAAAAAAGCAAAATAGGATCTTTTGCGCATGCGTTACCAATGTCATGCGTAAAAGATTCTTGGCTAGATTACGAGTTTTGCGTTATGGTGAAAAGGCAGCTTTATGGCTCTTTTTCACTACCGCTGGTATTACAGGTGATGTAGGTATATCTGTACTGCACACTTTTTTGGCCGTCACGCAACGTAACTACCGCACCTTTTCAATAGGACTTCCATAGCGCCAGTATTACAAGTTTGCCTGTTCAGCCAAAAAGTGAGCGGTACAGCCTATAACTACAAGATCTGTACCGCCACCTGAAAGTCAGTAGTTATGAGTTTTATGTTACAAAGCTGTACCATAAAACTCATAACTAAAGTGCTACAAAGTACACTAACACCCATAAACTACCTATTAACCCCTAAACCGAGGCCCTCCCACATCGAAAAACACTATAATAAAATTATTAACCCCTAATCTGCCACCCCGGACATCGCCACCACTATAATAAACATATTAACCCCTAAACCGCTGCACTCCCGCATCGCAAACACTAGTTAAATATATTAACCCCTAATCTGCTGCCCCAATGTCGTCGCCACCTACATACACTTATTAACCCCTAATCTGCTGTCCCTAACATCGCCGCAACCTACATTACTGTTATTAACCCCTAATATGTTGCCCCCAAAATCGCCGCCAGCTAACTACACTTATTAACCCATAATCTGCTGCCCCCAATGTTGCAGCCACTATACTAAAGTTATTAACCCCTAAACCTAACCCTAAGTCTAACCCTAACCCTAACGTAACCCTAACACCCACTAACTTTAACATAATTAAAATAATTCCAAATAAAAATTACAATTAATACCTAAATAATTCCTATTTAAAACTAAATACATACCTGTAAAATAAAACCTAAGCTAGCTACAATATAACTAATAGTGTTTTATTTTTATTTCACAGATAAGTTTGCATTTATTTTAACTAGGTTGATTAGTTAGTAAATAGTTATTAACTATGTACTAACTGCCTAGTAAAAATAAATACAAATTTACCTGTAAAATAAAACCTAACCTGTTTTACAGTTAAACCTAACATTACACTAAAATTAAATAAATTCAATAAAAAAATATATTTATCTAAATTGCAAAAAATAATAAACACTAAATTACACAAAATAAAAAAAAAGAAATGATCAAAAATAAAAATGAATTACTAATAATCTAATAGCCCTATCAAAATAAAAAAGCCCCCCCCCAAAATAATAAACCCCCTAGCCTACACTAAACTGCCAATAGCCCTTAAAAGGGCCTTTTGCTGGGCATTGCCACAAAGAAATTAGTTATTTTACATGTAAAAAAAAATACAAACAACCCCCAACAGTAAAACCCACCACCCGCACAACCAACCCCTCCCAAATAAAAACTTACCTAAAAAACCTAAGCTCCCCATTGCCCTGAAAAGGGCATTTGGATTTGCATTGCCATTAAAAGAGCATTTAGCTCTTTTACGGTGCCCAAAGTCCCTAATCTAAAAATAAAACCCACCCAATAAACACTTAAAAGAACCTAACACTAACCCCCGAAGATCCACTTACAGCCGGGAGAAGTCTTCATCCAAGCAGCAATAAGTCCTCAACGAAGCCGGGAGAAGTCTTCATCCAAGCGGCAAGAAGTTGTCCTCCAGGCGGGCAGAAGTCTTCATCCAGACGGCATCTTCTATCTTCATCCTTCCGACGCGGAGCGGCTCTATATTCAAGACATCTGGCGTGGAACATTCTCTTCATACGGTCCCAGCCATACACTGAAGGTTCCCATAAAGGGACGTCATCCAAGATGGCGTCCCTTGAATTCCGATTGGCTAATAGAATTCTATCAGCCAATCGGAATTAAAGGGTAAAAAATTACTGTTGGGGGGTTGTTTGTATTTTTTTTTACAGATTAAAGAGCTGATTTCTTTTGGGCAATGCCCCGCAAAAGGCCCTTTTCAGGGCCATTGGCAGTTTAGTGTAGGTTAGGGGTTTTATTATTTTTTTTTGGGGGGGGGTATTTTGATAGGGCTATTAGATTAGGAGTAATTCATTTTTATTTTTGATAATTTCTTTTTTTATTTTGTGTAATTTAGTTTTTATTATTTTTTTAATTTAGATAAATGTACACCTAGATTACGAGTTTTGCGTTAGAGGCTGTGCGGTGCTAACGAGCAGTTTATGCTCACCACTCACTTATAGACAGCTCTGGTATTACGAGTTTTTACAAACCAGACAAGAAGTGAGCGTTGAGCAAAATTTTGCTCATTACCGCACTCCAATACCAACACTGCTTACGTTAGCGGGGAGCTGTTGTAACATGCACATGCACGATTTCCCCATAGGAATCAACGGGGAGAGCCGGCTGAAAAAAAGTCTAACACCTGCAAAAAAACAGCGAAAAGCTCCCTAACGCAGTCCGATTGATTCTATGGGGACATTTATTATATGTCTACACCTAACACCCTAACATAAACCCCGAGTCTAAACACCCCTAATCTTACACTTATTAACCCCTAATCTGCCGCCCCCAACATCACCGACACCAAAATTATAATTATTAACCCCTAATCTGCCGCTCCGGACACCGCCGCCACCTACATTATACTTATGAACCCCTAATCTGCTGCCCCAACATCACCGACACCTACATTATATTTATTAACCCTTACTCTGACACCCCAAATTTTGCCGCCACCTACCTACACTTATTAACCCCTAATCTGCCGCCCCCAACTTCGCCACCACTATAATAAACATATTAACCCCTAAACTGCCACACTCCAGCCTTGCAAACATTAGATAAATATTATTAACCCCTAATCTGCCAGCCCTAACATTGCCGCCACCTACCTACATTTATTAACCCCTAATCTGCCACCCCCAATGTCGCCGCCACTATATTAAAGTTATTAACCCCTAAACCTGTCTAACCCTAAACCTAAACCCCCTAACTTAAATATAATTTAAAGAAATCAAAATAAAAATTCCTATCATTAACTAAATTATTTCTATTTAAAACTAAATACTTACCTATAAAATAAACCCTAAGCTAGCTACAATATAACTAATAGTTACATTGTAGCTAGCTTAGGGTTTATTTTTATTTTACAGGCAAGTTTGTATTTATTTTAACTAGGTACAATAGTTGTTAAATAGTTATTAACTATTTAATAACTACCTAGAAAAAATAAATTAAAAAGTACCTGTAAAGTAAAACCTAACCTAAGTTACAATTACAACTAACACTACACTATAATTAAATTATTTCCATAAATTAAATACAATTAAATACAATTAAATTAAATTATCTAAAGTACAAAAAAAACAAAAACACTAAATTACAGAAAATAATAAACAAGATTTTTAAACTAATTACACCTAATCTAATCCCCCTAACAAAATAAAAAAGCCCTCCCAAAATAAAAAAAGCCTGCTCTACACTAAATTACAAATAGTCCTTAAAAGGGCCTTTTGCGGGGCATTGCCCCAAAGTAATCAGCTCTTTTACCTGTAAAAAAAATTACAAATCCCCCCCCCCAACATTAAAACCCACGATCAGCCAATAGGATTTTTTCTACCTTAATTCCGATTGGCTGATTTTATCAGCCAATTGGAATTGAAGGGACGCCATCTTGGATGACGTCATTTAAAGGAACCTTCATTCCAGAAGAGCCGTCGGATGAAGAGGATGCTCCATGTCGGATGCCTTGAAGATGGACCTGCTCCGCGCCAGATGGATGAAGATAGAAGATGCCGTCTGGATGAGGACTTCGTTGAGGACTTTAGCCCATTTGGATGAAGACTTCTCCTGGTAAGGTGATCTTCAAGGGGTTAGTGTTAGGTTTTTTTAATGGGGTATTGGATGGGTTTTAGAGTAGGGTTGTTTGTGTGGGTGGTGGGTTTTAATGTTGGGGGGGGATTTTTGTAATTTTTTTTACAGGTAAAAGGCCACAAAGGGCCCTTTTAAAGGCTATTTGTAATTAAGTGTAGGGTAGGGCTTTTTTTTATTTTGGGGGGGCTTTTTTATTTTGTTAGGGGGATTAGATTAGGTGTAATTAGTTTAAAAATCTTGTAATTTGTTTATTATTTTCTGTAATTTAGTGGGGTTTTTTTGTACTTTAGCTATTTTTTTTTTTTTTTGCTGGCTTTTCCATTTTAACTATTTATCCTTGTGTGTTTGTGCATTTCTTTGCCTGTTGTGCTTTCTATTTTGGTCTTGTGTTGTTAGATAGTAGTTTTTTTTAAGGGTAGCTTAATTTTATTATTTAGATAATTGACACACACCTAGATTACGAGTTTTGCGTTACGGCTTTTATCCTGTAACGCAACGTCCGTTCCGCACTCAAAAAAATTAGCTTTTTGCGTGCGATTTTCATAGCGTCGGTATTACAGGTGGTGCTGTGAGGCTAAAAAGCTTAATTTTATCATTTAGATAATTGACACACACCTAGATTACGAGTTTTGCATTACGGCTTTTAACGCTGAAAAAAATTCAATTTCAGCGTAAAAGCAGTAACGCAGTCATGTTGGTATACTGCAATCATTTTATCCTGTAACGCAACATCTGTTCCGCACTAAAAAAAAATGACCTTTTTGCATGGGATTTTCATAGCGCCTGTATTACAGGTTGTGCGGTGAGGCTAAAAAGCTTGCGTTGCAGCCTATACCGAATCCCGATCCATACCACCATCTGAAACCAGTAGTTATGAGTTTTGCGCCACAAATTTTTTCACAAAACTAATAACTAAAGTGCTACAAAGTACACTAACACCCATAAACTACCTATTAACCCCTAAAACGCCACCCTCCCGCATTGCAAACACTATGTTAAACCTAATAAACCCTAATCTGCCGCCCACCCACATCGCAACTAATAAATACATTTATTAACCTCTAATCTGCCGCTCCCAACATCGCCAACACTAATAAGAATTATTAAACCCTATTCCGCCACTCCCTGACATCACCGCCACTATAATAAAGTTATTAACCCTTATTCCGCAGCTCCCGACATCGACGACACTATAATAAAGCTATTAACCCCTATTCCGCTGCTCTCCGACATCGCCGACATTATAATAAAGCTATTAACTCCTATTCCGCCACTCCCCGAAATCGCCAACACTATAATAAAGTTATCAAACCTCCGGCCTCCCACATCTCCACAACTAAATTAACCTATTAACCCCTAAACCGCCGGCCCACACATCGCAAAACACTAAATTAAACTATTAAACCCTAAACCTAACCCCCCCATTTTTAAATTAAAATTACAATATAACTATATTTAAATAAATAAAAACTTACCTGTGAAATAAAAATAAACCTAACATTAAACTATAAATTAACCTAACCTTATTATTCTAATAAAATAAAACAAAAAACTACCAATTAAAAAATCAAAATGACAAATTTAAAAAAAAACTAACACTGCGAGAAAAATTAAAAAATCAGATTAGGAGTGTTTAGACTTGGGGTTTATGTTAGAGTGTTAGGTTTAAACGTAACTTTTTTCCCCCATAGACATCAATGGGGTTGCTTTACGGAGAATTTTCATTCCGCGACCGCAGGTGTTTTTTCTAACACTCTCTCCCCATTGGTGTTTATGAGGGAAAGTGTGCACGAGCACGTCAAAGCAGTCCTTGGCTTTTGTGCGGTATGGAGCTTAATGCCACCATATCGCACGCAGAAGGAGGCTTTTCAGTAACTTGTAATAGCAGCGCTATGGAGAGTGAAATAACGCAACTTTTTTGGCTTTAGTTTCGCACCCTGTTTAGTGCAAAACTTGTAATCTAGGTGACAGTTTTATTTATTATTTTTAAGAGTGTTTCGTGTTTAGCTATGGATGGCAGAAGAGTTAGCATTAGCGGGAGGGAGAGGGATGGGATGGGAAGAGGGGGGTGAGGGAGCATTAGTGCAAATGTAGTTGTTAGCAGGGATATTAGGGGTGGTCAGTTAGGTTAAGGAGGATAGGTAGCTAGGGGGATAGGAAGAAAAAGGGATAGTTTAAGGGCTAGGGGTGGCTTCGTGCTACCTTCAGTGAGTACTGAATAGGATCACCCCCCCCCCTGTAAATAATCACATTTTGTTGCTTTGCAGTCTGATATAAAGACAGACACAGTTTTTGTTTATCCTGTTGTAATTGCTCAGTGCAACTTATAACATCCAAGTGAAAGATATAACACCAACATGTCAGGCAAAAATAAAGACAATTCAAAAACAGAATCACTGAGTTGGAAAAAGGATCACCCCTTCCTAAAACTACTTGTAAACTCAATCAGGTGTAGCTAATCACCTTCTCAATGGCACACGCAAAGCCATTTGATCTTCAACTGTGATCAGCTGTGAGCATATTGATTAGATCAGCATGAAAAGAGGGTTCTTAAAGCATCTCCCTGGCAGTGCAACTGAAGCAAACAATCAACTCAGGGTGGCAAAGCACAGTCAAAAGATCTCCGGGATAATGTTGTGGACAGGCACAAGTCAGGAGATGGATACAAGAAAATATCAAAGGCTTTATCAATGCCTAGAAGCACAGTGAAGTCTATTATTAAGAAGTGGAAGGTATTTGGTACAACACAGACCCTCTCTGGATCAGGACATTGCTCCAAACTGGATGAGAGCCTACCAAGAGGCCTACAGCAACTCTGAAGCAGTTGCTGGAATTTATGACAAAGAGTGGTCATTGTGTGCATGTGACAACAATATCACAAATTCTCCACAAATGTGGCTTGTATGGGAGGGTTGCAAGAAAAAAGTCACTCTTCAAGAAAGTCCACATGCAGACACGACTGAGCTTTGCCATAAAACACATAGGAGATTGTGAGGCCACATGTAAAAAGGTGTTATGGTCAGATGAGACTAAAATTTAATTATTTGGCCTCAACACCAAAGGATATGTCTGGAGGAAATCCAATACATCTCACCATTCAAATAACACCATACCTACAGTAAAGCATGGAGGTGGTGATATCCTGTTCTGGGGTTGTTTCTCTGCAGCAGGCACTGGAGCACTTGTCAGGATAGAAGGAATAATGGATGGGGAAAAATACTGTCAAATTCTTGAGGAAAATCTGCTGCCCTCTGCCAGGAAATTGTCAATGGGAAGAAGGTTTACCTTGGAACATGACAATGACCCATAGCAAAAAGGACCACACAGTGGTTGAAGGAGAAAAGGGTGAATGTCACTGCATGGCCTAGTCAGAGCCAAGACTTAAACCCCATTGAATTGAATATCTGTGGCATGACCTGAAGACTGCAGTCCAAAAACGGTCACCATCAAATGTAACGGAACTGGAGCAGTTCTGCAAAGAAGAGTGGGCAAATATTGCACACTCTAGATGTGCAAAGTTAGTAGAGACATATCCCAACAGACTAAAGGATGTAATTAAAGCAAAAGGTGGTTCAACAAAATACTGACACAAGGGGGTGATCCTTTTTCCAACTCAGTGATCCTGTTTTTTAAATGTGTTTATTTTTGCCTGACATGTTGGTGTTATATCTTTCACTTAGATGTTATAAGTTGCACTGAGTAATTTCAAATGGATAAACAAAAAATGTGTCTGTCTTTATTGCAGGCTGCAAAGCAACAAAATGTGATTATTTTCAAGGGGGGGTGATTCTTTTCAATACCCACTGTAGTGGGATATGACCAAAGGACATGCAAATAAAGAGTAGGAACTGGTGGAGGGAGGCCTGGCTCTGGGCCTGTAGAGAGTAGGGGAGGGAATAGGAGGACTCAGGTCTTAGTTACAGAACAGGGAGAGAGGGCAGACGGAAGGGCATGACTCTGCTTGGCGAGCTCTGAAGCCCAGGAAGAGGGAGAAGCGCTATAGTGAGACCGAGAAATTGACTATGATAGTGGCTTCTGTGTAGAGTCCCACAATTGGAGAGGCGTGATTTGTCCAGCAACATTCAAAGTAGGCTATGGGAGGAAATCAGGGAAGCCTGCATAAGATTGGCCAATCACCAACGCACCATGGCCAGCATTAAGCACCAGTGCAGAGACTGCTGGCAAGTGGTGAAAGAGAAATTGTGAATGGAGGAAGAGCAGGCACATCAACCTGGAGGCCCCCACATAGTCTATAGTGGTTGGGAGGAGCTGTTGAGGGGAGGAATGACTGCAGAAGAAGAGCCCGAGCCAGAGATCCCAGGAGGAGAAGAGACAACTGCTGCATCTATTGAAAGGCAGTCGTGTAACTATAAAATGTCTTTAGTATTTGTATAATGTTGTTTTTTTATTAGAAAATATATCGCTCTAAAGGGATTATGAATTTTAAAATAGTTTTATCAGGGAAATGAAAGAAAGGTTATATATATATATATATATATATATATATATATCCTATAGTATAAAAGGCCAAGTGCGTTTTTCCGAAGCTGTCATGCACAGTAGAGACAGCACAGGACAAACACACCTGGCCTTACCTGATCTGCTGTTTGTGGCAAGGTGCAACAAAAGTGGGCGTGGCGGGCGTGGTAAGGGGGGTTGGGTGGGGCAGGTGCTGGACCGGAAGTGGTCGGTATGAAAGAGAGGGGAGAAAGATAGAAAGAGAGGGGAGAGATAAAAAGACATGGGAAAGTGCTAAAGAGAAGGGAAGAGAAAGCAAAAGAGAGGGGGAAAAGCAAAAGAGAGGAGGGAGAGAGAGAGAGCAAAGTAGAGGGGAAAGAGCAAAATAGAGGGAAGAGAGAGAAAAAGAGAGTGGGAGAGAGAAAATAAGAGGGGGAAGGAGAGAGAGCAAAAGAGAGTGGGGAGAGAGAGAGCAAAAGAGAGGGGGGAGAGAGAGCAAAAGAAGAGAGGGGGGAGAGAGGGGGGAAGATGGGGAGAGAGAGGGGGGAGAGAGGGGGGAGATGGGGAGAGAGGGGAGAGAGAGAGGGCGAGATGGGGAGAGAGAGGGGGGAGAGAGAGGGGGGGAATAGAGAGCAAAAGAGAGGAGGGAGAGAGCAATAAAGAGGGGGAGAGAGAGAAAAAGAGAGGGGGAGAGAGCTCAAAATAGAGGGGGGAGAGAGCAATAGAGAGGGATGGAGAGAGAGAGCAAAAGAGAGGGGAGAGAGAGCAAAAGAGAGGGAAAAGAGAGGGGAGAGAGAGAGCAAAAGAGAGGGGGAGAGAGCAAAAGAGAGGGATGGAGAGAAAGAGCAAAAGAGAGGGGAAAGAGACAGAGCAAAAGAAAGGGGGAGAGAGAGAGCGCAATATAGAGGGGGGAGAGAGGGCAAAAGAGAGGGGGAGAGAGAGCGCAAAAGAGAGGGGGAGAGAGAGAGAGCGCAAAAGAGAGGGGGAGAGAGAGAGGGCAAAAGAGAGGTGGCAGAGAGAGAGCACAAAAGAGAGGGGGAGAGAGAGAACGCAAAAGGGAGGGGGAGAGAGAGCGCAAAAGAGAGGGGGAGAGAGAGAGTGCAAAAGAGAGGGGGAGGGAGCACAAAAGAGAGGGGGAGAGAGAGCATAAAAGAGAGTGGGGAGAAAGAGAGTGCAAAAGAGAGGGGGAGAGGGAGAGCGCAAAGAGAGGGGGAGAGAGAGAGCACATAAGAGAGGGAGGGAGAGAACATAAAAGAGAGGGGGAGAGAGAGAGCGCAAAAGATAGGGGGGAGAAAGAGCACAAAAGAGGGGGAGAGAGAGCAAAAGAGAGGGGGGAAAGAGAGCAAAAGAGAGGGGGGAAAGAGAGCGCAAAAGAGGGGGGAGAGAGAGCAAAAGAGAGGGGGAGAAGGGGGAGAGAGAGCAAAAGAGAGGGGGAGAGAGCAATAGAGAGGGATGGAGAGAGAGAGGGGAAAGAGAGAGCAAAAGAGAGGGGGAGAGAGAGAGCAAAAGAGAGTGGGGAGAGAGCAATAGAGAGGGATGGAGAGAGAGAGCAAAAGAGAGGGATGGATAGAGAGCAAAAGAGGGGAGAGAGAGAGCAAAAGAGAGGGGAAAGAGAGGGCAAAAGAGAGGGGGAGAGAGAGAGAAAAAGAGAAGGGGAGAGAGAAAAAAAGATAGGGGGTGAGAGCAATAGAGAGGGATGGAGAGAGAGAGAGCAAAAGAGAGGTGAGAGAGATCAAAAGAGAGGTGAGAGAGAGATTAAAAGAGAGGGGGAGAGTGAGCAAAAGAGAGGGGGAGAGTGAGCAAAAGAGAGGGAGAGAGAGAGAGCAAAAGAGAGGGATAGAGAGAAAGAGCAAAAGAGAGGGATAGAGAGAAAGAGCAAAAGAGAGGGATGGAGAAAGAGAGCTAAACAGAGGGGAAAGAGACAGAGCAAAAGAGAGGGGGAGAGAGAGAGCGCAAAAGAGAGGGGGGAGAGAGCGCAAAAGAGAGGGGGGAGAGAGCGTAAAAGAAAGCGAGGAGAGAGAGTGCAAAAGAGAGGGGGAAGAGAGAGTGCAAAAGAGAGGGGGAGAGAGAGAAAGCGCAAAAGAGAGGGGGGAGAGAGAGAGCAAAAGAGAGGGGAGAGAGAAAGTGCAAAAGAGAGGGGGGAGAGAGAGCAAAAGAGAGGGGAGAGAGAGAGCGCAAAAGAGAGGAGGGAGAGAGAGAGAGCGCAAAAGAGAGGAGGGAGAGAGAGAGCGCGCAAAAGAGAGGGGGAGAGAGCGCAAAAGAGATGGTGAGAGAGCGCAAAAGAGACGGGGAGAGAGCAAAAAAAATAGAGGGGGGAGAGAGAGAGCACAAAAGAGAGGGGGGAGAGAGAGAGCGCAAAAGAGGGGGGAGAGAGAGCAAAAGAGAGGATGGAGAGAGGGAGCAAAAGAGATGGGAAGGGGCAAAAGAAAGGGTAGTGAGAGCAAAAGAGAGGGGGTAGAGAGAGCAAAAGAGAGGTGGAGCGAGAGAGAGCGCAAAAGAGAGGGGGAGAGAGCACAAAAGAGATGGGGGAGAGAGAGCAAAAGAGAGGGTGAGAGAGAGAGAGAGAGCAAAAGAGAGGGGGAGGGAGAGAGAGCAAGGGGTGGGACTAGTATATATATATATATACTGTATATATATATATATAGATAGATAGATAGATAGATAGATAGATAGATAGATAGATAGATAGATAGATAGATATACTTAAAAAAGGCATGTCAATACAAATTGATTTTTATTGATGTTTATATAGAATATAACTTATAAAAGTTTACACATTCCATTAAATTATATTTTGTTAGTACTAATGATATGTTCTTTTAATGTTCCTACCTAACAATGATGTTACATAAGGAATCTATGTTTAATGAAACATTACATATTGCAAACAAAAAGAAGGACCTCACTTCTGCTCTTCTGTCGTACATGGGCACGTCTAGTTTAGTTAGCAGCCCAGCAGTGAAATAGTTCATTAGAGCTATTAGCAAGCACTATGTAATGCAGACTTCAAGGTGTGGTTCCTTTATTAACTGTTTCACTGCTGGGCGCTCACAAAACTGGTCTTAGAGGGAACACTTGACACTTCTACTAGCTAATTAAAGATATCACTTTTTTATGTTAAAAAAGAAACATGTTTGATGTATGTCAGGCAATAAATAAGCTCAATGATTACAGGTCCCTTGCTGAAAGTGCTGATAATTCAATCAAAAGCGCAAGTGACACAATTCAGCTATGTATCTAGTGCTGCTGATTGATTTTGCAGCAGATTCAACTCAGGATTTGCATTTTAATGTGGGTACAGAGGGGTGCTTCTGCTATGGGCTTAAATACTTTGCTTTATGTTACATGCACAATCATGTTTTCTTTAAGATTCCCTGATAAAGACGCCAACTCCACAAATCAATTGCATATATAAATTGACATTGTGCAGTGTCATTTAGATTATGTTTTGTATTTGAAACATGTTTCTGCTTTTAATAAATGTATTTATTATGGCCTAGATTTAGAGTTTGGCGTTAGCCGTGAAAACCAGCGTTAGAGGCTCCTAACGCTGGTTTTAGGCTACCGCCGGTATTTGGAGTCACTCAAAATAGGGTCTAACGCTCACTTTCCAGCCGCGACTTTTCCATACCGCAGATCCCCTTACGTCAATTGCGTATCCTATCTTTTATTCCAAGTTGTTTTTATTGGTATATTTTATAAGTACAAAATCCGTTCAGAAATATAAAACACAATTGGCATTGACAAAATAAAACAATCAAAATGTCAAGTTAAAGTAACAGTCTCTTAAAATATGTGGATTAGAAATTGAAATAACAAAAACATAGACAAAAAAGGAAAAACAACTGTCTACCATGTCATATCAAGGTTTCAATCCAATATTACATAAGAATGTCTGAAAGATTGTACAATCAATTAATGAAAATTCTCTATCTGTGCGAGTAAGTATAGGAGGGTAAAGGGAGTCTCATTAGTGGATGAGTGTCTAAAGAGAGCTTTCTGAAGCTATATATTGTGTCCACATATTTTGTGCATTAATATAATGATCCCTAGTGTCTAATCTAAAAGCTTTATATTCCTCTAGTTCTATAAGGTCGCTAACTTTGTTTCTCCACATTGTGATATTGGGGGGGGTCTTGGGATTTCCAGTTCTTTGCAATAAGTGCTTTAGCACCATTTGTGAATATGCGAAGCAAAATGACATGGGACTTGGAAGGGAGTTTGATGTGTTTGTTTAGAAGAAATATTAGGGGATCGAAAGGGAGTATGAACTGGAAAATTTTCTCAATCTCACCAAGAAGGGTTCTCCAAAACCAAGTGATGCTGTTGCACCACCACCACATGTGGCCCATACCACTCCCCGCGTGTCCACAGCGCCAGCATCTATTCCCGGTTGTAGGGTATAATTTGTATAATCGTCTAGGTGTAAGATACCAGTTATGAAGGATTTTATAGTTCATCTCTAGAAGGGCTGCCGATGAAGAGGATGACATAGTATTTATAAATATAGATGATGCTACTTGGGGAAGAATAATAACTCCTAACTCCCTTTCCCATGATTCAATAGCACCAGGTAGGTACCCCGGAGGAGGTTGAGTTAAAATAGAATAAATTTTAGATAAGGTGTGCCTTAAAGGGGTAGGGGATGTTATCAATGTTTCTAGTTTAGTCATGGGTCTAAGCATGTTATTACTGGATTTAGGAGTTGTAATATAATTGTGAAGTCTTCTATAGTTAAACCAGTTGTTGGCCCAAGTGAAGTTCCGCTCCTGAAGTGTGGTGAGTGGAAGTATGTGTTCATTCTCTGAGAGGTGGTGTATCGCAATGTCAGAATATTGGTTAGGGTCGGAGGGATCAGTCCCCAAGTCAGCCAGAGAAAAATCAGAATTATATATCAGGGAAGTGAGTGGGGAGGGGTTGGATGAAAGGTAAGGGTTAGTTTTATTCGTTTTCCCCCACTGTAATAAGGTCTCTTTAGTTATCGGATTGTCTATGTTGTGGATTATGTTTTCAAAACGGGGGGACCAGCAAACAGAGCGGAGATTCAGGTCTTTATATGGATATTCCTCCAGGTGAACCCACCGTTTCTGAGATCCATGTATCCTCCAGTCGAGGATCCTTTGGATATAGATGGCAGATCTGTATAATTCTAAATTGGGGACCCCTAGGCCACCATGTATTCGGGGGGATATCATTATCTTATTATTAATTCTAGAATGTCTGCCTCCCCAAATGAAGGAGTTGAATAGTCTTTGAATATTCGTGAGGTATCGGGGTGGGAGAGGGATCGGGAGAGCTTGCAGTACATACAGAAGTCTGGGGAAAGCCGTCATTTTTATCGAGTTGATTCTACCCATCCAAGACAGGTGTCTAGAGTGCCATGACGAAAGTTCACGTTCTAAAGATATCTTAAGAGGGATATAATTATAGCGATATGTTGAGTCTAGGTCTTCAGTAAGATTAATACCTAAATATCTCAATGAAGTTTTGCACCGTCGGAAGGGACAGGTGATGCGTATCCTATCTTTTCAATGGGATTTCTCTAACGCCGGTTTATAAAGCTCTTAACTACTGTGCTCTAAAGTACACTAACACCAATAAACTACCTATGTACCCCTAAACCGAGGTCCCCCCACATCGCCGACACTCGAAAAAAATTTCTTAACCCCTAATCTGCCGCCACCTACGTTATCCTTATGTACCCCTAATCTGCTGCCCCTAACACCGCCGACCCCTATATTATATTTATTAACCCCTAATCTGCCCCCCTCAACGTCGCCTCCACCTGCCTAAACTTATTAACCCCTAATCTGCCGACCGCAAAGCGCCGCCACCTACGTTATCCTTATGTACCCCTAATCTGCTGCCCCTAACACCGCTGACCCCTATATTATATTTATTAACCCCTAATCTGCCCCCCACAACGTCGCCTCCACCTGCCTACACTTCTTAACCCCTAATCTACCGACCGGACCTGAGCGCTACTATAATAAAGTTATTAACCCCTAATCCGCCTCACTAACCCTATCATAAATAGTATTAACCCCTAATCTGCCCTCCCTAACATCGCCAACACCTAACTTCAATTATTAACCCCTAATCTGCCGACCGAATCTCGCCGCTATTCTAATAAATGTATTAACCCCTAAAGCTAAGTCTAACCCTAATACTAACACCCCCCTAAGTTAAATATAATTTAAATCTAACAAAATTAATTATCTCTTATTAAATAAATTATTCCTATTTAAAGCTAAATCCTTACCTGTAAAATAAATCCTAATATAGCTACAATATAAATTATAATTATATTATAGCTATTTTAGGATTTATATTTATTTTACAGGTAACTTTGTAGTTATTTTAACCAGGTACAATAGCTATTAAATAGTTAAGAACTATTTAATAGCTAAAATAGTTAAAATAATTACAAATTTACCTGTAAAATAAATCCTAACCTAAGTTACAAATAAACCTAACACTACACTATCAATAAATTAATTAAATAAACTACCTACAATTACCTACAATTAACCTAACACTACACTATCAATAAATTAATTAAATACAATTGCTACAAAGAAATACAATTAAATAAACTAGCTAAAGTACAAAAAATAAAAAAGAACTAAGTTACAAAAAATAAAAAAATATTTACAAACATAAGAAAAATATTACATCAATTTTAAACTAATTACACCTACTCTAAGCCCCCTAATAAAATAACAAAGCCCCCCAAAATAAAAAAATGCCCTACCCTATTCTAAATTACTAAAGTTCAAAGCTCTTTTACCTTACCAGCCCTGAACAGGGCCCTTTGCGGGGCATGCCCCAAGAAGTTCAGCTCTTTTGCCTGTAAAAGAAAAAATACAATACCCCCCCCCAACATTACAACCCACCACCCACATACCCCTAATCTAACCCAAACCCCCTTAAATAAACCTAACACTAAGCCCCTGAAGATCATCCTACCTTGTCTTCACCATACCAGGTTCACCGATCGGTCCAGAAGAGCTCCTCCGATGTCCTGATCCAAGCCCAAGCGGGGGGCTGAAGAGGTCCATGATCCGGCTGAAGTCTTCATCCAAGCGGGCCAGAAGAAGTCTTCCATCCGATTGAAGTCTTCATCCAAGCGGCATCCATCCGGAGCGAAGCGGCAGCATCCTGAAGACCTCCACCGCGGAACATCCATCCTGGCCGACGACTGAACGACGAATGACGGTTCCTTTAAATGACGTCATCCAAGATGGCGTCCCTCAAATTCCGATTGGCTGATAGGATTCTATCAGCCAATCGGAATTAAGGTAGGAATATTCTGATTGGCTGATGGAATCAGCCAATCAGAATCAAGTTCAATCCGATTGGCTGATCCGATCAGCCAATCAGATTGAGCTCGCATTCTATTGGCTGTTCCGATCAGCCAATAGAATGCGAGCTCAATCTGATTGGCTGATCGGATCAGCCAATCGGATTGAACTTGATTCTGATTGGCTGATTCCATCAGCCAATCAGAATATTCCTACCTTAATTCTGATTGGCTGATAGAATCCTATCAGCCAATCGGAATTTGAGGGATGCCATCTTGGATGACGTCATTTAAAGGAACCGTCATTCGTCGTTCAGTCGTCGGCCAGGATGGATGTTCCGCGGTGGAGGTCTTCAGGATGCTGCCGCTTCGCTCCGGATGGATGCCGCTTGGATGAAGACTTCAATCGGATGGAAGACCTCTTCTGGCCCGCTTGGATGAAGACTTCAGCCGGATCATTGACCTCTTCAGCCCCCTGCTTGGGCTTGGATCAGGACATCGGAGGAGCTCTTCTGGACCGATCGGTGAACCTGGTATGGTGAAGACAAGGTAGGATGATCTTCAGGGGCTTAGTGTTAGGTTTATTTAAGGGGGGTTTGGGTTATATTAGGGGTATGTGGGTGGTGGGTTGTAATGTTGGGGGGGCGGTATTGTATTTTTTCTTTTACAGGCAAAAGAGCTGAACTTCTTGGGGCATGCCCCGCAAAGGGCCCTGTTCAGGGCTGGTAAGGTAAAAGAGCTTTGAACTTTAGTAATTTAGAATAGGGTTGGGCATTTTTTTATTTTGGGGGGCTTTGTTATTTTATTAGGGGGCTTAGAGTAGGTGTAATTAGTTTAAAATTGTTGTAATATTTTTCTTATGTTTGTAAATATTTTTTTATTTTTTGTAACTTAGTTCTTTTTTATTTTTTGTACTTTAGCTAGTTTATTTAATTGTATTTCTTTGTAGCAATTGTATTTAATTAATTTATTGATAGTGTAGTGTTAGGTTAATTGTAGGTAATTGTAGGTAGTTTATTTAATTAATTTATTGATAGTGTAGTGTTAGGTTTATTTGTAACTTAGGTTAGGATTTATTTTACAGGTAAATTTGTAATTATTTTAACTATTTTAGCTATTAAATAGTTCTTAACTATTTAATAGCTATTGTACCTGGTTAAAATAACTACAAAGTTACCTGTAAAATAAATATAAATCCTAAAATAGCTATAATATAATTATAATTTATATTGTAGCTATATTAGGATTTATTTTACAGGTAAGTATTTAGCTTTAAATAGGAATAATTTATTTAATAAGAGATAATTAATTTCGTTAGATTTAAATTATATTTAACTTAGGGGGGTGTTAGTATTAGGTTTAGACTTAGCTTTAGGGGTTAATACATTTATTAGAATAGCGGCGAGATTCGGTCGGCAGATTAGGGGTTAATAATTGAAGTTAGGTGTCGGCGATGTTAGGGAGGGCAGATTAGGGGTTAATACTATTTATGATAGGGTTAGTGAAGCGGATTAGGGGTTAATAACTTTATTATAGTAGCGCTCAGGTCCGGTCGGCAGATTAGGGGTTAAGAAGTGTAGGCAGGTGGAGGCGACGTTGTGGGGGGCAGATTAGGGGTTAATAAATATAATATAGGGGTCTGCGGTGTTAGGGGCAGCAGATTAGGGGTACATAGGGATAATGTAAGTAGCGGCGGTTTACGGAGCGGCAGATTAGGGGTTAATAATAATATGCAGGGGTCAGCGATAGCTGGGGCGGCAGATTAGGGGTTAATAAGTGTAAGGTTAGGGATGTTTAGACTCGGGGTACATGTTAGAGTGTTAGGTGCAGACGTAGGAAGGGTTACCGCATAGCAAACAATGGGGCTGCGTTAGGAGCTGAACGCGGCTTTTTTGCAGGTGTTTGGTTTTTTTTCAGCTCAAACAGCCCCATTGTTTCCTATGGGAGAATCGTGCACGAGCACGTTTTTGAGGCTGGCCGCGTCCGTAAGCAACTCTGGTATCGAGAGTTGAAGCTGCGTTAAAAATGCTCTACGCTCCTTTTTTGGAGCCTAACGCAGCCTTTATGTGGACTCTCGATACCAGAGATATTTTTATGGTGCGGCCAGAAAAAAGCTGGCGTTAGTTTTTCGGGTCGTTACCGACAAAACTCCAAATCTAGGCCTAAGTGTTTATTTGCTTAAAAATGAGCTATTATGTATTATCTGAACTAAAATTTATATTGTATGTCTCTATTTCATGCACCATTGCCAGAGCAGGGTGAAGAGGCCCTTTATGAGGAGGAACCTCGGTCTGAAGAGGATTTTCCACCCATGAAGGGTCCTTCTTGCAGCTCCTGGAGAAGGATGAGGAGCCTATTTCTGTGATCCAGGATCAGCCACCCTTCGACCAGCCTGTTGCTAATTTGTCGTAAACTACATAAAATACTAATTGGTAATCAATGTTTAAAAAACTGTTTGGAATTTAATTGTTGTAATAATAAATACTGTATATTTATTTATAGTTTAACTTTGAACTGGTGCTCCCCCTCACCATTTTTTCTTTGTTATTTTAACTATTGTTTAGGATAATAGTGATATTAAGCTGCAATATTGGTGTATTGGATCTAGATTTAATTTATTTATTTTGTAGTGTAAGTGATGTGTCCCTTCTGACTCCATGAGATTACTACGCTCGGTTCACCCTGGGACAAAATTCTGCACTTGCCCTTTCTCCTCCCCTGAACCTCTCCCAACATGCATGGCCTCTCCAGCATTTCCCACCACCTCCACCTGCATCACTGGTGCCTTACGCCTCACCTGTGCTCTACCCTACACCACCTCCAAAGGCTCAACCACCTCCACAGGCTACACCACCTCCACAGGCTGTATAGCAAGGGCAAGGAGCAGGCGTAGAATTGATGAGGGCCTTTATGTCTGCTGTTACTTTGTACAATCTTGTAAGTCTCCAGGTGCAGAGGCAGATGGTGAGAGAGATGCAAGAACTGCGCCAGTTGGAGCAACTGGCAGTGTGTCTGCAATAGCAGAGTGGTTCCAGCACAACAGAGCACACAGGTGGTGTCTTCCCTGATGCCCCCCCACCCTCCTAAGCCAGTTTTTATGGCCTTGCCCTCCTGCGCCTCCACCTTCTCCTAAATTCTGTGTTTTGTTTTTTTTTCATGTCAGTCATGCACAAATTATATCTCTAGATTCATTATTTGACTCTGCACCTGGAGACTTTCTTGGGTGTATGATGCAAAAGCATACATACAGGCCCTCATCAGCTCTTCACCTGCTCCTTCCACTTGTGTTGCAGACATTTCTAAGTCATGAAATCTATTAAAGTCTTAAATTTGCATAACTATTCCATCATAGCAATTATTTACAGTAACATATTTTTAAGAGTTAGACAAGAGATGTTACCAGCGCTAAATTATACCTAGTATAATGAATGGACGGAAAGTAGTGTATTGTATAATGTAACTACCTATTGGTTCAATGGTTGTGCAGCATGAAACAATGATCAAAGTGTACCCTTGGCACTTATAAAAATGTTAATAAAAAGAGAATAAATCACATAGAAAATTCAGCGCAACAAACACCATCTAAGAATTGTTATTCAATTATAATTAGTCTCAGTAGAAATAAAGTCTTAGTATAAGTATACTTTTCGTTGATTAAGATGCTTATAAAGTCTTTTCTATCTCCAGTATTGGTGTGGGATAGAATCTAAATCATACACTGTGATAGGTGTCTTCTTACCGGATTTACCCTCAATCATATGAGGTAATGAATGATCTCAAAGGTTAGCTCACGTAACTCTGGAACAGTGGTGATGTTTCGTCTGTAACTGTTCTTTACGGGGTGGTATGGATACTCTGTTCTTGTGCGTGCCACTTGTTGAATGGAAACTTCCAGGGGATATTTTCCTTGTGGATCGGATCAGCCAATCGGATTGAACTTGATTCTGATTGGCTGATTCCATCAGCCAATCAGAATTTTCTTACCTTAATTCCGATTGGCTGATAGAATCCTATCAGCCAATCGGAATTCGAGGGACGCCATCTTGGATGACGTCCCTTAAAGGAGCCTTCATTCGTCGGTAGTCCGTCGGGCCAGCAGGATGTTCCGCGTCGGAGGTCTCCAAGATGGATCCAGAAGAAAGAAGATTGAAGATGCCGTTGATAGAAGACTTCAGCCGGATCATGGACCTCTTCCGCTCCCGCTTGGATG
Organism: Bombina bombina; assembly: GCF_027579735.1. Lineage (NCBI taxonomy): Eukaryota > Metazoa > Chordata > Amphibia > Anura > Bombinatoridae > Bombina > Bombina bombina. The sequence goes on from NC_069500.1 coordinate 594,897,050, forward strand.
ATGACTTCAGCCGGATCATGGACCTCTTCAGCTCCCGCTTGGATGATGACTTCAGCCGGATCATGGACATCTTCAGCCCCCTGCTTGGGCTTGGATCAGGACATCGGAGGAGCTCTTCTGGATCGATCGGTGAACCTGGTATGGTGAAGATAAGGTAGGAAGATCTTCAGGGGCTTAGTGTTAGGTTTATTTAAGGGGGGTTTGGGTTAGATTAGGGGTATGTGGGTGGTGGGTTGTAATGTTGGGGGGGGTATTGTATGTGTTTTTTTACAGGAAAAAGAGCTGAATTTCTTGGGGCATGCCCCGCAAAAGGGCCCTGTTCAGGGCTGGTAAGGTAAAGGAGCTTTGAACTTTTGTAATTTAGAATAGGGTAGGGCATTTTTTATTTTGGGGGGCTTTGTTATTTTATTAGGGGGCTTAGAGTAGGTGTAATTAGTTTAAAATTGTTGTAATATTTTTGTTATGTTTGTAAAAAAAAATTATTTTTTTGTAACAGTTCTTTTTTATTTTTTGTACTTTAGTTAGTTTATTTCGTTGTATTTATTTGTAGATATTGTATTTAATTCATTTATTGATAGTGTAGTGTTAGGTGTAATTGTAGGTAATTGTAGGTATTGTATTTAATTAATTAATTGCTAGTGTAGTGTTAGGTTTAATTGTAACTTAGGTTAGGATTTATTTTACAGCTAATTTTGTAATTATTTTAACTATTTTAGCTATTAAATAGTTCTTAACTATTTAATAGCTATTGTACCTGGTTAAAATAAATACAAAGTTACCTGTAAAATAAATATAAATTCTAAAATAGCTATAATATAATTATAATTTATATTGTAGCTATATTAGGATTTATTTTACAAGTATTTAGCTTTAAATAGGAATAATTTATTTAATAAGAGTTAATTAATTTCGTTAGATTTAAATTATATTTAACTTAGTGGGGTGTTAGTGTTAGGGTTAGACTTAGCTTTAGGGGTTAATACATTTATTAGAATAGCGGTGAGCTCCAGTCGGCAGATTAGGGGTTAATGTTTGAAGTTAGGTGTCGGTGATGTTAGGGAGGGCAGATTAGGGGTTAATACTATTTATTATAGGGTTAGTGAGGCGGATTAGGGGTTAATAACTTTATTATAGTAGCGGTGCGGTCCGCTCGGCAGATTAGGGGTTAATAAGAGTAGGTAGCTGGCGGCGACGTTGTGGGGGGCAGGTTAGGGGTTAATAAATATAATATAGGGGTCGGCGGTGTTAGGGGCAGCAGATTAGGGGTACATAAGAATAACGTAGGTGGCGGTCGGCAGATTAGGGGTTAAAAAAATGTAATTGAGTGTCGGCGATGTGGGGGGGCCTCGGTTTAGGGGTACATAGGTAGTTTATGGGTGTTAGTGTACTTTAGGGCACAGTAGTTAAGAGCTTTATGAACCGGCGTTAGCCCAGAAAGCTCTTAACTACTGACTTTTTTCTGCGGCTGGAGTCTTGTCGTTAGAATTCTAACGCTCACTTCAGCCACGACTCTAAATACCGGAGTTAGAAAGATCCCATTGAAAAGATAGGATACGCAATTGACGTAAGGGGATCTGCGGTATGGAAAAGTCGCGGCTGAAAAGTGAGCGTTAGACCCTTTTTTGAATGACTCCAAATACCGGCGGTAGCCTAAATTTTGAAAAAATTTTGAAAAAACCTTACGCGTTTCGAAGCGTGTCCGTATAGTACTTCTTCGTCAGAAGAAGTACCATACAGACACACTTCGAAACGCATAAGGTTTTTTCAAAATAGAGGCAGTGCAGTTTCATTACATTCAGCGGTCCGGCTCATTTTATCTTGCCTCACTCTAACCCTCCCACACACTAACAGGTGACAAACCAGCTTGAGAAAAGACAAAGCCTCACAGTTTGTTGTTGGGATTATAGCGACTCTTTTATTTCACAGTATTTGTTCATTATATGTTTTAAAGTTTTAATATTTGGTCTTGCAAGTGCACTGCAATCTCTGATGACCAGATATTAGTTACTCCTTTTAGACTATATTAACTGTCATTTCGTCTACACAAAGGATTTTCCTATATGGATTCTATTGGAAGCCTCAGTGTCATTATTCTTTAAAGTGACTTTTTGTATACTAACGGATACAACCCACCTGCAATAAGGTTCACCTAGTATCCAGCTCTGCACCATTAAATTGGCCTGGTTCATTGAGGGCTTTTAATGTAAGTGTTTAGCGTTTGAGCATCTGTAATAAATTAACACTTTTTATACAGTATCACGCTATGTCTTGTTTGTTCTCTTCTCCTCTATAAACCACCGAACTGGAGGAATACCATACTCCTGAGAGACCACAAGAAAGTTCCACAACACAAGGAAAATATCCCCTGGAAGTTTCCATTCAACAAGTGGCACGCGCAAGAACAGAGTATCCATACCACCCTGTAAAGAACAGTTACAGACGAAACATCACCACCGTTCCAGAGTTACCTGAGCTAACCTTTGAGATCATTCATTACCTCATATGATTGAGGGTAAATCCGGTAAGAAGACACCTATCACAGTGTATGATTTAGATTCTATCCCACACCAATACTGGAGATAGAAAAGACTTTATAAGCATCTTAATCAACGAAAAGTATACTTATACGAAGACTTTATTTCTACTGAGACTAATTATAATTGAATCACAATTCTTATATGGTGTTTGTTGCGCTGAATTTTCTATGTGATTTATTCTCTTTTTATTAACATATTTTTAAGAGGTTGTATATGTAATAGCATAAATAACTGTAGTGTTGTTGTACTCTCAAATATAAATCCGTTCAAATAACCATCATAGACTATGGGGCCTATCTATCAAGTTCCGAACAGAGCTTGACGGCCCGTGTTTCTGGCGAGTCTTCAGACTCGCCAGAAACACAAGTTATGGAGCAGCAGTCACAAAGACGATCGAATTGATTGACACCCCCTGCTGGCGGCCCATTGGCCGCGAGTCTGCAGGGGGCGGCGTTGCACCAGCAGCTCTTGGGAGCTGCTGGTGCAATGCTGAATACGGAGAGCTTATTGCTCTCCGCATTCAGCGATGTCTTGTGGACCTGATCCGCACTGTCAGATCAGGTCCGCAAGACATTTTATAAATAGGCCCCTGTATCTTTAATAGTTTAAAAATCAGCATGTTGGTATGGCCTTTGGCCTGTGTTATGCCATATATGGGATTCAATCATGAACTGTGATACTTATTGCTCAAATAACTTTCTCCAGGTATGATTTATGGACTGTGTTATGCCATATTTGGGAATCAATCGTGGACTGTGGGGCATATTTATCAAGCTTGCCGGAAACAGAAGTTATGAAGAAATTATGAAGCAGCTAACGGCCGAGAAACGCGTTATCTGCTCCATTAAACACATTTTCTAACCACCCAGTTTGGACTGTGTTCTATTTTATACACAAAGAGACTTGAAAAAATAGTCTTTTAACAGCTCACACTGCTTAAGAGGATTTGATCCTGGTTGGGTTAAAGAGGTACCTTCCTGAGTACGGCTCTCAATACCACCTGAACTATACCGGAGGCCATCCCGACCTCGAGACACCCACGGATTTACATCACACCGCATTGGTCAGCGTACTGAATGCTGGAAATGTCAGCCTGCCTGTCTGCACTTTTTTAACGAAAAGTGCCACTCCGCTTGTGAGTACCTGCTTTTGGTCTATACTATATCTTTACACTGTATAAGTGAAAGCTGCACTATGAGGCGCTCTCTTCTTCTTTTCAAAATAAATCACCCCGATCGAATACGATCAGGTTGATTGACACCCCCTGCTAGCAGCCATGGATCTGCAGGGGGCAGCACTGCACCAGCAGTTCACAAGAACTGCTGGTGCAATGATAAATGCCAACATCGTATGCTGTTGGCATTTTCGATGTGCAGCAGACATGATACGCTGCTTTGTATAATGTCTGCTCGCACATTGGTAAATATACCCCCTAAGTCTTTAATTGCTCAAAAACCAACCCTCTTGCATTGTTTATGGAGTGTTTAATGGCATACGTGTGGTACAATCATGGACTGTGTCTTTAATTGCTAAATTAAAACAGCCTAAATAGTATGGATTATGGAGTATTTAATGACACATGTGTGCTACAATTATGGACTGTGTCTTTAATTGCTCATAAAACAAACCTACTTTAATGGCTTATGGAGTATTTAATTGCATACGTGTGCTACAATCATTGACTGTGTCTTTAATTGCTCAAAAAAACCTCCTTTTATGGATTGTGGAGTGTTCAATGGCATATGTGTGCTACAATCATGGACTGTGTCTTTAATTGCTCAAAAGACAACCTTCTTGAATGGCTTATGGAGTATTTAATTGCATAAATGTGCTACAATCATTGACTATCTTTAATTGCTCACAAAATAACCTCCTTGTATGGCTTGTGGAGTGTTCAATGGAATACACATGCTACAATCATAGACTGTCTTTAATTGCTCAAAATCAACCTTCTTGTATTGATAGCATATGGGTGGTACAATCATGGACTGTGTCTTTAATTGTTTAAAAAACAGCTTAATTGTATAGATTGTGGAGTGTTTAATGGCATATGTGTGCTATTTGGTTCGCTTCGGGCCATAAAAAAATTCGGTTCGAGACATTCATAAAAATTTGGTATGTGTCGGTAATTCAATTTTGGAATTTGTGTCGTTCAGAATTTTGAAATTCGGATGCATTTAAAACCGCCGGCACCCACGAAGCCACTAAATAAAGCTATTAAACTCTAAATCGCCCTCCCCCCACATCACTAAAACTACCTAAACCTATTAACCCCTAAACTGCACCCCCCCACATCGCCAACACTAACTAAAACTATTAACCCCTAAACCGCCATTTTGAAAAATTGGCAACACTAACTATTAACCCCTAAACCGAACCCCCCACATCGCTGACACTAACTAAACCTATTAACCTATAAACCGCTGTTCCAAAACATTGTCGACACAAACTAAACCTATAAACCCATAAACCGCATCCCCCCACATTGCCAACACTAACTAAACCTATTAACCCCTAAAACGCACCCCCCCCACATCACCGATATGAACTAAACCTATTAACCCCTAAACCGCACCCCCCCCACATCGCTGACACAAACTAAACCTATAAACCCCTAAAACACACCACCCACATCACCGATATGAACTAAACCTATAAACCCCTAAAACGCATCCCCCCACATTGCCAACACTATCTAAACCTATTAACCCCTAAACCGCACCCCCCACATCGCAGACATGAACTAAACCTATTAACCCCTAAACTGCCCCCACCACATTGGCAACATGAACTAAACCTATTAACCCCTAAACCGCACCCCCCACATTGCTGACGCAAACTAAACCTATTAAACCCCTAAACCGCACCCCCCACACATTGCCAACACTAACTAAACCTATTAATCCCTGAACTGCACCCCCCACACATTGCCAACACTAACTAAACCTATTAACCCCTAAACTGCATCCCCCCCCACATCGCCGACAGAAACTAAACCTATAAACCCCTAAAACCCATCCCCCCCCACATTGCCAACACTATCTAAACCTATTAACCCCTAAACCGCACCACCCACATCACTGACATGAACTAAACCTATTAACCCCTAAACCGCACTCCCCCACACATTGCCAACACTAACTAAACCTATTAACCCCTAAACCGCACCCCCCACATCACTGACATGAACTAAACCTATTAACCCCTAAACCGCACCCCCCACATTGCTGACGCAAACTAAACCTATTAACCCCTAAACCGCACCCCCCACACATTGCCAACACTAACTAAACCTATTAACCCCTAAACTGCACCCCCCCCCCCACATCGCCGACAGAAACTAAACCTATAAACCCCTAAAACCCATCCCCCCCACATTGTCAACACTATCTAAACCTATTAACCCCTAAACCGCACCCCCCACATCACTGACATGAACTAAACCTATTAACCCCTAAACCGCACCCCCCCCCACATCGCTGACGCAAACTAAACCTATTAACCCCTAAACTGCACCCCCCCCACATCGCCAACACTAACTAAACCTATTAATCCCTTAACCGCACCCCCACACACATTGCCAACACTAACTAAACCTATTAATCCTGAACCGCACCCCCCACATATTACCAACACTAACTAAATCTATTAACCCCTAAACCGCCGGCCCCTAGATCACAACAACCTAAATTAAACTATATTAACCCCTAACCCTAAAACACCCTAACCCTAAACCTAACACCCCCTAAATTTAACATAATTAAAATATAGTTAAATTAAAGTTACAATTATTAACTAAATAATACCTTTAAATCTAAATACAGAGTATCTTACCTGTGCAATAAAACCTAAGCTAGCTACAATATAACTAATAGTTCTATTGTAGCTATCTTAGGTTTTATTTTTATTTCACAGGTAAGTTTGTATTTATTTTAATTAGGTAGACTAGTTAATAAATAGTTATTAACTATTTACTAACTACCTAGTTAAAATAAATACAAACTTACTTGTGAAATAAAACCTAAGCTACCTTACACTAAAACCTAAAATTACAAAAAAAACAACAACCTACCATTACACAAAAACCCCAAAAACTAAATTATCAAAAAAAAAAAAAAAATATTCCTATTCTAATACCCTTTACAAAAAAACACCCCAAAATAAAAAGCCTAATCTAAAGTAAACTACCAAGGGCCCCTTAAAAGGGCCTTTTGGGGGCCCTTAAAAGGGCCTTTTGTAGGGCATTGCCCTAAGTTAAACAGCTCTTTTGCTACAAAAAAAACAAACAAACAAACAAACACCCTGTAACATCATACTAACACCCTGTAACATCATACAAACCCCCACCCCCCAAACTACCAAGGGCCCTTAAAAGGGCCTTTTGTAGGGCATTGCCCTAAGTTAAACAGCTCTTTTGCTACAAAAAAAACAAACACCCCCTGAAAAATACATTACACAAAATAACAAACAAATTATCAAAAATAATAAAAATTATTCCTATTCTTATACCCATTTAAAAAAAAAACACCCCAAAATAAAAAAACCTAATCTAGAATAAACTACAAATGGCCCTTAAAAGGGCCTTTTTTAGGGCATTGCCCTAAAGAAATCAGCGCTTTTTGTGAAACAAAAATACAAATACCCACTAACATTACAAACCCCCACCCCCCAAAATAAAAAAAAATATCTAAAAAACCTAAGCTATCCATTGCCCTGAAAAGGGCATTTGTATGGGCATTGCCCTGAAAAGGGCATTTGTATGGGCATTGCCCTGAAAAGGGCATTTGTATTGGCATTGCCCTTAAAAGGGCATTTAGCTCTTTTACTGCCCAAACCGTAATATAAAAATAAAACCCACCCAAAAAAACCTAACACTAACCCCAAGACGATCCACTTACAGTTTTTGAAGTCCCGCTTGAACTATCTTCAGCCCGGCGGAGAAGTCCTCATCCAGGCAGCGAGAAGTCTTCATCCAGGCGGCCTTTTCAATCTTCATCCCGGCGGCGAAGTCCTCATCCAAGCGGCGAGAAGTCTTCAATCTTCATCCAGGCGGCATCTTCTATCTTGATCCCAGTGGCGCGGAGCAAGTCCATCCTGAAGACATCCGGCGTGGAGCATCCTCTTCATATCGCCGCCATACACTGAATCTTCAATGCAAGGTACGCGATCCAAGATGGCGTCCCTTGTATTCCTATTTGCTGAAAATTTTGAATCAGCCAATAGGAATTAGAGCTGCTAAAATCCTATTGGCTGTTCAAATCAGCCAATAGGATTTAAGCAGCTCTAATTCTATTGGATGATGACTCAGCCAATTGAATGAGAGCTGCTTAAATCCTATTGGCTGTTCAAATCAGATGCCCTACAAAAGGCCCTTTTAAGGGCCCCCCAAAAGACCCTTTTAAGGGCCCTTGGTAGTTTGGGGGTAGGGGTTTGTATACTGTTAAGGGGTGTTTGTTTTTATTTGTAGCAAAAAGCTGTTTATCTTAGGGCAATGCCCTACAAAAGGACCTTTTAAGGGCCCCCAAAAGGCCTTGATAGTTTATTTTAAAGTGACAGGGCGGGCCGTGGACTGGATACACCACAAGAGAAAGAAATTTATCAGGTAAGCATAAATTTTGTTTTCTCTTGTAAGGTGTAACCAGTCCACGGGTTCATCCATTACTTGTGGGATACCAATACCAAAGCTTTAGGACACGGATGAAGGGAGGGACAAGGCAGGAACTTAAACGGAAGGCACCACTCCCTGTAAGACCTTTCTCCCAAAAATAGCCTCCGAAGAAGCAAAAGTATCAAATTTGTAGAATTTAGAAAAAGTATGAAGCGAAGACCAAGTCGCCGCCTTGCAAATCTGTTCAACAGAAGCCTCATTTTTAAAAGCCCATGTGGAAGCTACCGCTCTAGTGGAATGAGCTGTAATTCTTTCAGGAGGCTGCTGGCCAGCAGTCTCATAAGCTAACCGGATTTTACTTCTCAGCCAAAAAGAAAGAGAAGTTGCCAAAGCCTTTTGGCCTCTCATCCTTCCAGAGTAGACAACAAACAATGCAGATGTTTGACGAAAATCCTTAGTAGCTTGTAAATAAAACTTTAAAGCATGAAACACGTCAAGATTGTGTAACAGACGTTCCTTCTTTGAAGAAGGATTAGGACACAATGACGGAACAACAATTTCCTGATTGATATTCTTATTAGATACTACCTTAGGAAGAAACCCAGGTTTGGTACGCAAAACTACCTTATCTGCATGGAAGACCAGATAAGGGGAATCACACTGTAAAGCAGATAACTCTGAAACTCTTCGAGCCGAAGAGATAGCCACTAAAAACAGAACTATAAAAGCTTGATATCTATGGAATGCAAAGGTTCAAACAGAACCCCTTGAAGAACTAAATTTAAACTCCATGGCGGAGCAACAGGTTTAAACACAGGCTTGATTCTAACTAAAGCCTGACAAAACGCCTGAACCTCTGGAACATTACACTTATAATTTCTATTTTTAGTGGCTTTATTGCACTATGTCCGCTTTTTATATATTTTCATAGGATCATGATGGCATCATAAATTGATATCCACTTTGGGAAGAGGACCATCATTTAACAAGACCTTACTACACTATTTTTGCAACACTAAATTTGGGTTACCACTAAGGATTTATTGGAAGAATTTATTTGCAATTATATAACTTTTTAGGAACTATTTTTAGGTGTACACCTTCAACTATCATTTTTCATTTTTTTATTGTTGATCACTATTTTTCACACATTCACATCCTATATTTAACTTTTTATATTTTTACATTTTAATTTTTACATTTTGATTACTCACAATTTTTTCACTTTTTTATTATTTTTTTTATTTTTAAGTCTATGTGAGAATTTTACTTTTTTGAATCACCCATATATAATTTTTTTCAACACCGACACTGAACTAGCCAAAATAGGATTGGACACTTTTTGGATTTTCACATATCCACTTCTTCATTTGGACTTTTTTTTTTTTTTTTTTTTTGATCAAAAGTTTTTATTTGTTTTAACAAGTATAACACTGTCTGGGGATTCGCAGATCCCCTGCACATTATAGTACAGAGCATATCATAAAGTACTAGGATGAAATACAAACAAACAAAAAAGGAAAAAAAAACATTAGAAAGGATACAACTGAGTCCTTGAAGTATCCAAGATAGAAGTCAGTACATTACATGAGAAATTATCGAAAGGGGGAAGGAGGGGGGGGGGGAGGTAGAGGGGAGGGATTCATCTTTGTGGGTGGGGGAGGGAGGGAGGGAAAGAAAGGTACCTATCGGGATTTGTCTGAGGTGGAAAATATGTGCGTTTCTATACCCTGACCTGGGGGAGCCATGTGGTGTCGTGTATCTCCGACCAGTCGGCCCAGATCATCTCAAACAGGTCACTTTTGTCCAAACTATAGAATATATCCCTTTCCATGGCCTGTAAGTAGGCCATGTTTCTAATGATATCAGACCAGCCAGGGGGGGAGTTTTCTTCCAGCATCTAGCAATACAGGATTTGACTGAAGTTAGAAGATAAATGCAAAAGATCTGTTGGTGTTTGGGGAGGGCATGTAAGTTTAAATGTAGAAGTGCAGTGGCAGGGCTTTTGGGGAGTTGTATCTGGAGAGCAGATAGAGTGCGGAAACACAGACTCCACAGGTGGGACAATTTGGGGCATTCCCACCAGATGTGGAGCATGCTCCCCTGGGCCCCACATTCCCTCCAGCATTGAGGGGAGGACGTCAGGAACATCTTGGCTAGTCGCACTGGGACCAGGTACCATTGAGAGATGACTTTATAGTGCGTTTCAAACATTGTCACACAATGCAAAGATTTTTTGGTCAAGGTAAGAGACCCTTGCCAGGCGCTGGCCGAGATTCTGGTGTGGAGGATATTGTCCCACTTGTTCAAATGCGGGGCCAGGTCCGGGGGTACCGTGCCCTCTAGCAGGCAGTAATGTCTCGACAGAGGCTTGTAGAGTTTACGCCCACCCTTCCAAGTAGATTCCCAAGAGGTAAGTGGGCGCGAAGCGGAGGGGGAAAAGCCCCAACTAGATAGGAAACTCTTAATCCTAGTAAGTTCGAAGTGGAGGTAAGGTGGGGCATCTTTACCAAGGCTGTCCCTGGACAACCTGAGATAGCCATCTCCACTGGCCGCAGACCAGAGATCCGAGACTTGAGTCACCCCTATTCTAGCCCAAGTATTGGGGTGTGTATCTGGGAGGCCCGTAAAAAGGCCAGGGATAGAGGTAATTGGGGAGGGATGCGGCGCGATCAACTTGCGATGCCGGATCTTATCCCAAACCGCCAGACACTCAACGATTACAAGGTTGTGGATGTTCAGGGTTCTGTGACTGTGGACCGGGGTCCAGATTAAATCTTTTAGATAGATATCAAAGGGCAGTGAAGCTTGTTCGATATCCCTCCACCTGTCCTGAGATTGCAAAACTCCCCACTGGGAGATATGCGTGAGCATGGCTCCCTCATAATACTTAATTATGGATGGGGAGGCTAAACCCCCCAAGTGGACCGGGAACTGGAGGGTTTTATGAGCTATCCTCGGGGTTTTATTCTGCCAAATGAATTTAGTGCATTCACTTTGGAATTGCAACAGTAAGTGGGAGGGTACTCTAATTGGCAGACACCTAAATAGATAGGTGAGCCGTGGGAGGAATGACATCTTGAGAGAGGCTATACGGCCCATCCAAGAGATGCTCTTGTGATCCCAGGTGTTCTTTAGCGCTCGCAGGTCTGCCAGCAAGGGTGAAAAGTTATCTTTGACCATCTGTTTCAGGTCGTTTGATATTTTAACTCCAAGGTGAGTGATATTTTTACTAGACCATTTAGGTCGAATTGCCTCTGGAGGGCCGAGATATATTTTTGGGGGAAATCCCACCAGTAAATTTCCGTTTTGGGGACGTTAAGTTTGTAAAAGGAGAGAGAGCCAAAGGCCTCAAGTATATCCAGAAGTTTGGGGATGGTATGGAGAGGGTCTGCTGAGAACACCGTCACATAGTCAGCAAATAAGGCGATGTTATGCTTAGAGCCCGAGAGTGTAATACCCATCAAGTCTTTATTAGTGCGTATAGTTTCTGCAAGAGGCTCTATTGCCAGGGCAAACAGGAGTGGGGAGAGAGGGCAGCCCTGTCTCGTGCCGTTACGGATGGGGAATGGAGTCGAATGGAACCCCACTCCCCTAACTGTAGCTGTAGGGTTAGAGTATAGGGCTTGGATAGCTAGGCGTATATCAGAGGGGAATTTAAGGACATCTAGGGTCTCCCAAAGGTAGCTCCATCTAACCCTATCGAAGGCCTTTTCGGCATCTAAAGAGATGACCGAAAAAGGCTTGTTCATTCTTGTCCATTCACAGACAATATTAATGAGGCGCCTGGTGTTGTCTGGGCCCTCTCGGTTGTGTATAAACCCCACTTGGTCTGGGTTGACCAGGGTAGGCAAAAGTTTGCAAATTCGATTTGCAATAAGCTTGGAATAGATTTTTATGTCCACATTTATAAGCGAAATAGGCCTATAGTTGGGGCAGAGAGAGGGGTCCTTATTTGGTTTCGGGATAATAATGATCTCAGCCTCCAAAAATTCCCTTTTAAAGCTTCCTCCTTGTCTGGCACTGTTAAAAAACCTAAGGAGTAGTGGCACTAGTTCTTGGCAGTAGGTTTTGTAGAACTGTGCGGGGAATCCATCAGGGCCAGGGGCCTTAAGAGATTTGAGCCGCTGGATGACCCGTTTGACTTCCAACTGAATGAACGGATTAGTCAGGGACTCCTGTTGTTCCGTCGACAGGGAGGGTAGGTTCAAGGTATCGAGAAACTCTCTGATCTGTTGAGTGGAGGCGGGGGCTCTGATCTCAGTACCCTCAAGATCATAGAGCTTAGAGTAGTAATCTGAGAAACAGTCCCCTATCTGCGAGGGGAGTTTGTGTGTGTGGTTGTTGTAAAAGATTTGGTGAATGCGGGACGAACCGTTCCGCTGGCGTAGTTTATTTGCCAATAGTGAATCTGCCCTGTTGCCCTTATAATAGAACAACTGTTTAAGCCTTGTGAGATTCTCTTGGGTACGTCGCAATTCTAGATGGTTAATATGCAAACGCACCGCTGAGATCTGGGAAGACAATGCCTCCGTGACTTTGGTTCTATTAGCAGATTCCAGTAGTCTTAATCTGCAGTGGGCTTGGGCTAGGGAGAGTCCAGCTAATTTCTTAAGGCGGGCTTGCTTGCGGATGATATAGCCTCTGGTTACCGCCTTAATGGCTCCCCAGAGTGTGTCATCAGCGGTCTGGCCGTTGTCGTTAAGTTGGATAAGATCTATAAGATCTCTTCGTAACTCCTCCCTAAAAGGGATGTCCGCAAGTATATTACGTGGGAGAGACCATCTGCTTTTATGGGGACAAGGGTCACTGAGCTGTAAGTCCACAAGGACCGGGTCATGGTCAGACCATGGGCATATAGGGATATTGGATTGGAGCACCGAGTCCAGGGTCCCAGCCGAGCAAAAAATATGATCGAATCTAGAGTAGGTTTTGTGGACCTGGGAGAAATGAGTGAAGTCTCTATCCGAGGTGTGTAGAGAACGCCAGATATAATATCCAAACTCAGACATGAATGCTTTGAATCGTGTAGAGAGAAGGGTCAGTTGGGAAGAGGGCCTATTCGGGTTTAGTGTCTTACGGTCAAGGTCAGTGTCCCAGATCATGTTGTAGTCCCCTGCTATTATGACTCTACCTTGTTTATGTTGGTCAATCAACTTTAAAATTTTCCTGAGACAAGCAGGCTGATGGGAGTTGGGTAAGTAAATCGAAACCAGGGTGTGCGTGACATGATCTAGTTTACATACTACAATTGTGAATCTGGCCTGGGGGTCTCTTCATTTGGACTTTTAACTGGACTATTATATCTGAACTGTTTGATTTACTTGACTACTCATTTGATTATTATTATTATCTCATCCAGTCTGTTTCATCTCTATTTTAGTTGATTATCCTAATTAGGAATATAGGCTCTGCAGACTACTCACTATAGAATATTGTCTATAGTATTCAATTCAATAGTTTATATATATATATATATATATATATATATATATATATATATATATATATATATATATATATATATATATATATATTAGATCCATTTGTTTTATATACCACGTGTTTCCACTATTTTATATTGTACACTTATTAAATGTTATGTTTTACTAAATGAATTTTATTGAATGAATTATATATACTTCACGAACATTTATTAACTGATCATGGACACCATCTTAAGCAACATATCCCCCAACAGGGATATTGTAGCACTGACTCTTTGCATTTTATTTTACTGAGCTATATAGACAGCTCTGCTGGATACACCTTACAAGAGAAATACATGTATTTCTGCCGGGTGCACTTTAAATAAAAAGTAATGTAGATAGTCAAGAATGAAAGGTGACATTTTGGGGTCTCCCCCATCCTCAAACCAACATACATGTAATCAACATTACTTACCTAACTTAAATAGACCCGTGTCCCCCACCCGCGGCACTGCCAGTGTTGTACTGGAAGTCTTGGCAACAAAGTGTTACAATCACACGTCATCTGTTGTTATGGCAGCCGGGACACTACTTGGCGATCCGCCGTGAACCTTCCAAAAGTGCACAATAATGGACAATAATCTATGCAGTAATTCCAGGCTGAAAAAGAGGAAAACAGAATCATAATAGTGCTAAGCATATGATACAGTCATCAGTGTATATGTAATGGGAAATAAGCAGACCAATGAAATTTTAAGGAGCATGGTCCAATACAACCAATTGAGGCACAAGTAAACGTAAACACACACGTCATAATCGGCCAATCTGATTTAACCTCCTGTGATGCAGTACCATTGTCACGATATACAGATAAAGGCACAACCCAGTACCAACTGTTATCCGTATTGCAAGCAACAGATATCCCCATGGCAGGGTATTCAAATATGGACAATTATATAAATGAGATACGTCCTAAACATCTGAAGTACATTATCATGATCGGATGTAACAGTATGTTAAGCACATAAATAAGGCAAGACAGACAATATAGAAAAAACATATGCAGGACACTCTCATAGATACATCAGCATGTCTAACAGAGCATACTATTCATAAATCCCCAACTATAAGCCATGATGTATCTAAACAGGGAAAGACAGAGCTAAAAGAACATTATAAAATCACTTAACAATACAAATACGTTTTTTAAAAAGGTTTGTATGCATCTGTACAGTAATAATTTAAAATACCTGATTCAAATAGCCTAAGGGTATCTACACCAAGCTAGGATCAAAGAGAGGAACATAGTTTTGCACAATGGATAGTTGTCTAAACTGGACAGATATATAGATTATATAGATCATGGTCTCTCATAAAGATGGAAGGGGACCTCATAGGAAACAATACCAGTCAAGGTGGACATTTAGTCCTTGTGGTGCCATAGTACCTGTCATGCTCGGCTGAGCAGGTTCAGGGGTATGGAGCATGTACAAGGTGATGGCTGAGTTAAGCTGATGTGAAGAGGTGAGTAGGACTCAGTATACCAGAATGGAAACACAGAACAAAGAAGGGCTTTTCTTAAAGTAACTTTACTAAGGTAATGCAAGGAAAACAAGAGGTAAAGCACATCGAGGTTATGTTCCAAAACTGATAATAAACAAATGAAAGTCTTTGTAAAAGAACAGTTCAAGCAGAAGTCCTTCAACAGACACAGACGACCCTTACGAGTACTTGATATTAGGATCAAAGTGGGCATACACGGGTATTAGAGCCAGGGTACTTGGTATCATATGCCAGTATCTCAGTAAGGCAACTTGGTTTCAGGAACGGGCCGAGCATACGCCTGTATCTCGGTAAGGCAACTTGGTTTCAGGAACGGGCCGAGCATACGCCTGTATCTCGGTAAGGCAACTTGGTTTCAGGAACGGGTCGAGCATACGCCAGTATCTTGGTATAGCAACTTGGGTTCAGGAAGGGGCCGAGCATACTCCAGTATCTTGGTAAGGCAACTTGGTTTCAGGAAGGAGCCGAGCATACGCCAGTATCTCGGTAAGGCAACTTTGTTTCAGGAAGGAGCCGAGCATACGCCAGTATCTCAGTAAGGCAACTTGGTTTCAGGAAGGGGCCGAGCATACGCCAGTATCTCGGTAAGGCAACTTGGTTTCAGGAAGGGGCCGAGCATACGCCAGTATCTCGGTAAGGCAACTTGGTTTCAGGAAGGAGCCGAGCATAAGCCAGTATCTCGGTAAGGCAACTTGGTTTCAGGAAGGAGCCGAGTATACACCAGTATCTCGGTAAGGCAACTTGGTTTCAGGAAGGAGCCGAGCATACACCAGTATCTCGGTAAGGCAACTTGGTTTCAGTAAGGGGCCGAGCATACGCCAGTATCTCGGTAAGGCAACTTGGTTTCAGTAAGGGGCCGAGCATACGCCAGTATCTCGGTAAGGCAACTTGGGTTCAGGAACGGGCCGAGCATAAGCCAGTATCTCAGTAAGGCAACTTGGGTTCAGGAACAGGCCGAGCATACGCCAGTATCTCGGTAAGGCAACTTAGTTTCAGGAAGACAAATGTCACAGTAGAGTTGCTTAAACTCAGCAAGCAGATAAACATACAGTTCTTACAGCAGTGGAGTTTAGTACCAACAGCCAAGGAAGTATACAGGTACTCACAGCAGATGTACTTGGCTTCAGGATAAACAGATGTCACAGTATAGTTTCTTAGACTCAGCAAGCGGATTAACATACAGTTCTTACAGCAATGGAGTTTAGTACCAACAGCCAAGGAAGTATACAGGTACTCACATCAGAGGTACTTGGCTTCAGGATAAACAGATGTCACAGTATAGTTGCTTAGACTCAGCAAGCAGATTAACATACAGTTCTTACAGCAGTGGAGTTTAGTACCAACAGCCAAGGAAGTATATAGGTACTCACAACAAAGGTACTTGGCTTCAGGATAAACATATGTCACAGTATAGTTGCTTAGACTCAGCAGCCAGTTAAGCTTACAGTTCTCACAGCATGGTGATAGACACAGTAGTCAAGTAAGCATACAGGATACAAATGAATTGTCAGAATGCAAGCCAAAGGTCAGTAGCCAGGAAAGCAGTCCAATCTTTCATAAAGCAAAAAGGGGAATCCAGAAGAATGGTCAATCAGCAAGCCGAGTTCAGATGCCAGGGATCCAACAACAAAACAGGAATACAAAAACAAAGGAAATCAATCACAATGTCAAGGCACCAAATGATTAGTGAAGCAGCCCTTTATAGCAGAGCTGATTAGAAAACTACCTGCAGCTGGCAAGCAGGTGGAGCCAGAGAGTAATCCACTGCAGGTAACAGGTCTCCAAAAAGCTGCAATCATAAACAGATACCTCTGGTGGCACAGGAAAAGAAATACAGGCTGGGAACCAGCAGTCCCAGGTTCAAATCCAGGAATGGCCGTCACAGTACCCAATTCATATATCCATATTGCCTCACGGTGAAGTAGCATCTTGGTACGATCACCTCCCCAGGTGGGTGGCAGTATATGGTCAATGATTATATATTTTAAATCAAAGACTTTATGTTTGACTTGAGCAAAATGCCTGGCTACAGGCTGTTCAGAGGTCCCTTTATCCAAAGTGGTCCTAATGGCGGACCTATGGTTCGCAATTCTGGTTCGTAAATCGTCCACAGCCTTCCCAACATAAAAAGTCTGCATAAACAGTGCAGGAGATATATTATATATTGGGTAGAGCATGTCACTCTGTGCTTAATGTTAAACCTTTTATTGGAATAAGGGTGTCCAAAGGTGTTCCAAGTCAAGAGGCCTCCACAGGTTGTACAGCTCAAGCAGCGAAAGCATCCTGGTTTGACTTTAAGCTAGGTCTCCTTAGTATAGCATTTTCTGGGATCTGATTGTATTAATTGGTCCCTCAATGACCTCGCTCTCCGATATCCAATCGTTGGAGGAGGTGTTCCATATAGAGGTAGGTCTTTGTCTGTGTTCATCAGAGCCCAATTTTGTCTCAGACTATCCACCAGAGCATGTTTGTTAATGTCAAAGGTAGTAGTGATAGTCAATCTGTTGTCATTTCTTTCCTCATTCTTTAATTGTAATAGACTCTGTTGGCTGTCTTTAAGTACATCCTGTTTAATTTCGTTCAGGCGTCTGTTGTTATAACCCCTTGTCAGAAATCTTTGTTCCATCACATCCAGTTGTTGTTCCATAAGGGATTGATCTAAGTTGTTCATCACAGTGCGTTTAAATTGAGAAATCGGTAGAGCTCTTTTTAATGCTGGAGGATGACAACTCTGAGCATGAAGGAGAGAGTTTTTATCTGTCTCCTTGGTAAAGAGAGTCGTCTGTAGGCATCCATCCTTCTTGAAGATCCTCAAATCGGGGAAATTAACAGTATCTCTACTGTATATCATTTGAAAAGAAAAACGTATTTGTATTGTTAAGTGATTTTAGCATGTTCTTTTAGCTCTATGTCTTTCCCTGTTTAGATACATAGTGGCTTATAGTTGGGGATTTATGAATAGTATGCTCTGTTAGGCATGCTGATGTATCTATGAGAATGTCTTGCATATTTTTTTTTTATATTGTCTGTCTTGCTTTATTTATGTGCTTAACATACTGTTACATCCGATCATGATAATGTTCTTCAGATGTTTGGGACGTATCTCATTTATGTAATTGTTCTCCATATTTGAATACCCTGCCATGGGGATATCTGTTGCTGCCAATACGGATAACAATTGGTACTGGGTTGTGCCTTTATCTGTATATCGTGACAATGATACTGCATCTCAGGAGGTTATACCAGATTGGCCGATTATGACATGTATATATATATATATATATATGTTTATGTTTACTTGTGCCTCGATTGGTTGTATTGGACCATGCTCCTTAAATTTCATTGGTTCGCTCGTTTCTCATTACATATACACTGATGACTGTATCATATGCTTAGCACTATTATGATTCTGTTTTCCTCTTTTCCAGCCTGGAATGACCGCATAGATTATTGTCCATTATTGTTTTTAAAGTCTGCACTTTTGGAAGGTTCACGGCGGATCGCCAAGTAGCATCCCGGTTGCCATGACAACAGATAATATGTGATTGTAACACGTGGTTGCCAAGACTTCCGGTACAACACTGGCGGTGCCTCGGGTGGGGGACACGGGTCTATTTAATTTAGGTAAGTAATGTTGATTTCATGTATGTCAGTTTGAGGATGGGGGAGAACCCGAAACATAACCTTATTAAAGAATTTGTTTGCTAATAAAGTGCTGGTGCTTTTCATTCTGGACTATATAACTATATATATTATGTATTCACACACACACACACACACACACACATATATATATATATATATATATATATATATATATATATATATATATATATATATATATATATATATGCGAATATATATATATATATATATATATATATATATATACAGAGTATCCCTCACATTTTTGTAACTATTTTATTATATCTTTTCATGTGACAACACTAAAAAAATGACACTTTGCTACAATGTAAAGTAGTGAGTGTACAGCCTGTATAACAGTGTAAATTTGTTGTCCCCTCAAAATAACTCAACACACAGCCATTAATGTCTAAACTGTTGGCAACAAAAGTGAGTACACCCCTAAGTGTACTCACTCAAATTGGGCCCAATTAGCCATTTTCCATTTCCGGTGTCATGTGACTTGTTAGTGTTAAAAGGTCTCAGGCGTGAATGGGGAGCAGGTGGGTTGAATTTGGTGTTATCTCTCTCACACTCTCTCATACTGGTCACTGGAATTTCAACATTGTACCTCATGGCAAAGAACTCTTTGAGGATCTGAAAAAAAATCATTTTTGCTCCACATAAAGATGGCCTAGGCTATAAGAAGCTTGCCAAGTCCCTGAAACAGAGCTGCAGCACGGTGGGCAAGACCATACAGCGGTTTCACAGTACAGGTTCCACTCCGAACAGGCCTCGCCATGGTCGACCAAAGAAGTTAAATGCACATGCTCAGCATCATATCAAGAGGTTGTTTTTGGGAAATAGACATATGAGTGCTGCCATCATTGCAGCAGAAGTTGAAGGGGTGGGGGGTCAGCCTGTCAGTGCTCAGAACATACGCCGCACACTGCATCAAATTGGTCTGCATGGCTGTCGTCCCAGAAGGAAGCCTCTTCTAAAGATGATGCACAAGAAAGCCTGCAAACAGTTTGCTGAAGACAAGCAGCCTAAATACATGGATTACTGGAACCATGTCCAGTGGTCTGATGAGACCAGATAAACTTATTTGGTTCAGATGGTGTCAAGTGTGTGTGGCGGCAACCAGGTGAAGAGTACAAAGACAAGTGTGTCTTGCCTACAGTAAAGCATGGTTGTGGGAATGTCATGGTCTGAGCCTGCATGAGTCCTGCCGGCACTGGGGAGATACAGTTCATTAAGAGAACCATGAATGCCAACATGTACTGTGACATACTGAAGCAGAGCATGGTCTCCTCCCTTCAGAGACTGGGCCTCAGGGCAGTATTCCAACATGATAACAACCCCAAACACACCTCCAAGATTACCACTGCCTTGCTAAAGAAACTGAGGGTAAAGGTGATGGACTTGCCAAGCATGTCTTCAGACCTAAACCCTATTGAGCATCTGTGGGGCATCCTCAAACGGAAGGTGGGGGAGCGCAAGGTCTCTAACATCCACCAGCTCTGTGATGTCATCATGGAGGAGTGGAAGAGGACTCCAGTTGCAACCTGTGAAGCTCTGGTGAACTCCATGCCCAAGAGGGTTAAGGCAGTGCTTGAAAATAATGGTGGCCACACAAAATATTGACACTTTGGGCCCAATTTGGACATTTCCACTTAGGGGTTTACTCACTTTTGTTGCCAATGGTTTAAACATTAATGGCTGTGTGTTGAGTTATTTTGAGGGGACATCAAATTTACACTATTATACAGGCTGTACACTCACTATTTTACATTGCAGCAAAGTGCCATTTCTTCAGTGTTGTCACATGAAAAGATATAATAAAATATTTACAAAAATGTGAGGGGTGTACTCACTTTTGTGGGATACTGTATGTATATATATATATATATATATATATATATATATATATATATATATATATATATATATATATATATATATATATGTGGACAAAGAGAAAAATTGTGACAACGGCGCAAAAATAGGTGATGCTAGTGAAAATTCCTGAAAAGAAATATTTTTATATTATTATATTATATATATATATATATGAATGAAGTGTAGTTAGCTCACTATGCTGCCCCAAAATTACTTATTAGAAAAGTGGGATCCCCAAACCCCACAAGACCAATAGAGCCCAAAAAATATAGAACCAAGAGAAGGTAAAATATAGAGGCGCTTAGTAAAAAGAGCTAGTTACTGTATCTATAATAAGACACATATAGTACAAAAAGTCACAATATTTGACTGCTGAATAATATAGGGGGAATAAAAAAGTTAAAAAAACAGATACATATATAAAACTATCACAGTGTGTAAATTAAATTAAAATTATATTGCTAATATCAAATACCTGTAGCTATCTGTAGTATATATAGAGACTAGTCTAGCAAATGATATTGTTATTGCTAGAACACCACAGGTGACAAAAAAGGTTTGCAGTACATACAATTAGTACAGGCAATTTACAAAAGAAAAACCACAAAAATGTACATGCAGTTAGAGTCCATATGTGATACTGTTGTGCAAGAAAGGAAAAGGTGGAAATCCCAAAGTGGCGGATCACACTGTCCCCTCAGGGGGTTCTACTTACTCTCCTTTACCTCAATCTGTACACACATACACGACCTTCATTTTTCCTCTGAAGAAGAAGGTTGTGTATGTGTGTAGACCTTCGAAACGCGTTAGGACTTCTATGTACTTATATTCTATGTCACTATACAGCTTTTGAACTGTGCTGTATTGGTCTTGCACTAAACCGTTTTCAAAATACGAATACTGTTCATGCCAATATCTGGTTTTATCTCATTATGCTAATAAAATACCTCATATCCATTTGAGGTTGTCTAGTGTGAGTGCTATTCTATACATAATTGTGCATATAAATCCATATTAACGGGGTTGCACTATTACTATCTTTCTGCTTTTCCCATTTCATCTATGTGAGTGAAAGCGTTGGAAGACAGAAAACAAGCCATATGATACTTGCCACCACAAGGAAGGACTTTCTACTTACCCCACGCGACACTTACCTCATACAGATTGAGGTAAAGGAGAGTAAGTAGAACCCCCTGAGGGGACAGTGTGATCCGCCACTTTGGGATTTCCACCTTTTCCTTTCTTGCACAACAGTATCACATATGGACTCTAACTGCATGTACATTTTTGTAGTTTTTCTTTTGTAAATTGCCTGTACTAATTGTATGTACTGCAAACCTTTTTTGTCACCTGTGGTGTTCTAGCAATAACAATATCATTTGCTAGACTAGTCTCTATATATACTACTGATAGCTGCAGGTATTTGATATTAGCAATATAATTTTAATTTACACACTGTGATAGTTTTATATATGTATCTGTTTTTTTTTACTTTTTTATTCCCCCTATATTATTCAACAGTCAAATATTGTGACTTTTTGTACTATATGTGTCTTATTATAGATACAGTAACTAGCTCTTTTTACTAAGCGCCTCTATATTTTACCTTCTCTTGGTTCTATATATATATATTATACATTAAAGTTATGTTTTGTGTTTTGAATATAATTACTTACAAAATTGCATTATTCTTCACTTAGAAGAAAATGTTTTTTTGGTAACTTTGTTGCTGAATACAGAATGCCAGCAGATGGCACTATAATGTTTTGGTCCGTTAATGTAAAAGTACCCATGGGTAAAGAAATTTACCCACCCCAACTATCTTTTTTGTCTCTATCGGGGGTTTCAAGTGGGGGAAGCCCCCCTTGTAAGCGTTATTCCCCAAGGTTCACTTGGTGTGGATGCCAGACAATAGTTGGGGCTTATAACTTCCCTCTCGGGTGCATGATTCTCTTTCCTCGCATTGTTCTTGCTGCTCTTACACCTGTAACACTTAACCTTAGCCGCCCTTGAACCACCCAGATGGAGGCAAAAAAGATAGTGTAGATGGGTAAATGGCAAACAGCTCTTAACATAGTGCAGGAGCACAATACATGTAGTTCAATGGTGCCACAGAACTCTATGTGATTAGAGAGGGAGCCTGTGATACACTATTTTAAAAAAAACAGCCGCACAGAAGAAGACAGCTTCATGCTTGAGGAAAGTATACTTTTAGGTGACAAA
The DNA here is from genome assembly GCF_027579735.1 of Bombina bombina. NCBI lineage: Eukaryota > Metazoa > Chordata > Amphibia > Anura > Bombinatoridae > Bombina > Bombina bombina. Next base: position 594,919,936 of record NC_069500.1, read on the forward strand.
TTAGACTTTTACATAATTATGCACATAGTGCAGAATTATGTAATATTATTTCCAAATGTACTGACCCTCTAGTTGTACACAACTTAATTTATTCTACATGACACCCTCAGCAAAGTGCTATGACATTCCAGGAGTTACCTACAACCTACTTGTGCATCACTGCTATAAGTATATTTTAGTGTGCTATAGTTAGCAATAAAAATGTAAGACTTTGTTATACCAGCATTATACTAATATTAAGAGAAATGTTTAAGTTTCTAATTAATTTAATTAATGTTCAATAGTGATGTTGGATTTTAGTCTCAATTAACAAACACAACATATGGGGGGGGGGTCAATTCCAATCATGTTGATCCTGTTTATAATTTTGTTTGTCTCCTTATACAACTTTTCAACTTTCATGATCTGGCTGCTCATACCAACAGTGGCAACAACCCTTTTTGTTGATGATTGAATCACTCCAAATAACAAACTATAATGGAGACGTCATCAACATACATTACATATACAAGCAAGAACAAAATATGCCAACAAGATATTGACAGAGAGGAGAAGATAATGTCAGGAGACATGAGAAGTTAGCAGGATGAGGATGAGTGGCCTGGTCAGTTGGTAAGAGCAGATGGGCAACCTGAAGAGTAGTTTTATTTTTTAGAGTATTGATTTCGTTTTTGGTGGTTGACAGACATTATTGGTTATTAATGATTTGCAAATGGAGATGGAATATTATAGGAGTTATCAAGCTCGGCTGTGCTTGGTTTGTGATAGTTGTGTAAAGATTGTAGTTGAGACCAGGTTTATCCCTTATTTACTTGAATAATATAAATTAGATCGATAGACAGATAGATATAGATAGATGGATTCAGTTTTCTTCTAACTGCATCTGTTACAAATGTCATGTTTAAGCATGTATTATCTGGTATAAAGATGAACTTGCTGATGTGTAAACATTGAACTTTTATCTATGTGGAATAGGCCCAATTTAAATAAATCTAGGAAAAATTCTTAGCGGCTGGATAATCATTAATGTGATAGGAGATCTTTTTTTGCAAGTCATCATGCACAGCATATTTTTTATCTCACCATTTTATTACACTAACCATTCAGAATTTTAGCTGCACACTGAAAGAAATACAAAAAAAAGCAAGTCATGGTTTGCCATTTAAAGCAATTCTGTGGCAGTTTTAAAATAAATGAATATAACAAATGTAAAGTACATGTTTAAGCCTTGCAGGGGCTCAGAAGCAGTTCCTGCTGCTTTATACATTGAGCCTATTGAGGGAAAAGCAGCTAACAATGACTAAAGAGAGGAATAATATTACAATTGGGGAGGAGGGGGCAGTAACAAGTTATAGATGTTAAAGAGACATGTAACCCCCAAAAAATATTTCACTGTTTAGATAGATTTTCTAATTTCTAATTTACTTCTATTATAAAATTTGCTTCATTCTCGTTATTTTCATTTTTTTTTTAATTATGCAGCAATTCATTTTTGGGAGCTAACAAAACACAACTGGGTAACCAATGATAAGAGGCATTCATGTGCAGCCACCAATCAGCAGCTAGCTCCCAGTAATGCATTGCTGCTCCTGAGCCTATCTAGGTATCCTTTTCAACTAAAGATACAAAGAGAGCTAAGCAAATTATACAATAGAAGTAAATTCGAAAAAATTTTAGAATCACATGCTCTGTCTTAATCATAACAAAAAAATGTTTTAGGTATTATATCCCTTTAAATAGAAACAGTTCTTAATTTACATACATTATAATACTATCACCTAGATCAGTGATTTTCAACCTTTTTTTTGCCGTGGCACACTTTTTTACATTAAAAACACCATCCCAAAATTGTAATAAATCACACATTGTAAGGATTCAATTAAATTAAGCTTTATTAGCATGCATGACAGTCACTATAACTGTATTGCCAAAGCTAGAGGCACAATAATAACCATAAAAATCTCACTGATAACAACAACATGCATCAACAACAAAACATCAACAAGTGCAAAAAACAAAAATGAACAATGAAGAAAAAATAATTTATTACAAAAATACAGTACTGAGTACAGTGGTACACCAAAGTGAACAACAGTAGTGAGGAAACACGAACAATAAACAAAAAGTAACAGTTTAGTCTCTCAATTTGTATAGTTACTAACTCAGTGTGAAACCTGGGTCTGTTTAGATAAACACAAAGCCGATATCCTGGCAGGAACTGAAGAAAGGCACACACAAAGCTCTTCCTCAACAGCCCTCAGTCTCTCTGTTTTTAGTTTTTATAGCAGTCATGCTTGAAAAGCTCAGTTCACAGAGATATGTTGTGGAAAATGAGAGCAATGTTGAAAAAGCTTTGTTTGCCAGAATGGGGAACTCCTTGGCAGCAGTCAACCAAAAACTGTCCAAAGGTAGATCAGCAAAGCTTAGCTTTAAACCACGGTCTTGTCTCAGTACAGTCAGTTCCTCTTGTTCCTGCAAAGTCATATCCTTTCCAGAAACTGCTCCTGAGCTGTATGGGTCTCTAACCCAGTCAAGGCATTCAGTAGAGGTTGAGGGGAAATAAAATGACAACTTCTCCTCAAGGGTTTTCAAATGTTTACCAATTATCTCAAACAGCACAGAAGTGTTGACATCTCCTTGACATTTCTGGGTGAGTGGGAACATGTCAATGTTGTCACTTTCCAGATGTTGTCGCCAGAGGTTCAGCTTTGAACGGAATCCGTTAATTTTTTCTGTGCTTGTGAGCAGGTTTTCATTTCGGCCTTGCATTCATGTGTTCAGTTCATTCAGATGCTGAAACATATCTGCCAAGTATGCCAGCCTTGCACACCACTCATCACTTGCAAGCTGCTTTGAGTCATCACATCTCTGATTAGTCAAAAACACTTTTAGTTCCTCCCGTAGCTCATAAACACGGGCCAGCACTTTGCCGCGCTACAACCATCGGACCTCCGTATGGAGCAATAAGGCTTTATGCTCTGCACCCATTTCTTCACACAATGATGCAAATATGCGGCTTTTCAGAGGCCTTGACTTTACAAAGTTTACCATGCGCACAACATCATCCAACACAGAAGCTAGGTCTGCTGGTAAAGTCTTGGCAACAAGCGCCTCGCGGTGCAAAAAACAGTGTGTAACAATAACATCTGGTTGTTTCTCTTTCACTCTGCTAACAAAGCCTTTTGTGCGCCCGACCATAGCTGCAGCCCCATCAGTGCAGACACTCGTGCAGTTTTCCCACTTAAGTCCACCTTGTTCAAGATAATCTGATGTGACCCGAAAAATTTCCTCTCCTGTTGTTTTTTCTGGTAATGCCTTGCAAAATAGGAAGTTTTCTCTGATGGCGTCTCCATCCAAAAAGCGCACATTGGCCAAGAGTTGAGCATGTCCACTAATGTCCGTAGACTCATCAAGTTGCAGTGCAAATTTCCCACTGATGTGTATCTTTTCCAAAACAACACTTTCAATGTCAGCAGACATGTCATCAATACGTCAAGCAATTGTGTTATCTGAGAGTGGGACTTTGGCTACTTCTTTAACCGCGTCAGGGCTAAGCATCTCAGCCACAATGTCTTTGCAGACAGGTAGTATTAATGTCTCTGCTATAGTGTGTGGCTTTTTTTATTTGGCTATGAGTTCAGCTACTAAGTAGCTAGCTTTGAGAGCTCTCTCAGACACCTTTGCATTTTTTTTTCATTAAAATTCCCTGCTTCTCATTGTGTTTACGCAGGCGAACAAAATATTCTGTGTTCTTGTTTTGAAGTGACTGGTGTTTTGTTTGGAGATGGCGTTTAAGCTTGCTTGGGACCATGGCATGGTTGGATAGCTTTTCCCCACACACCAAACATAACGGTATAGGTGCAGTCGGATCCCCGGTGAAAGTAAATCCAAATGAAAGATAACTTTCGTTGTATTGCCTTGAGCTCACCATTTTTTTTTTTGTTCACCACTCACACCAGGCTCTTCATTTGAATTATTTGCAGGGCCTAGCTCAGAGTTGGCATTTTTCCTTTTCAAGAACTTATCCATCGCTGTAGGAGAACTGTCTGGGATGAGTACGTAGGAGGTTAGCAGCAACTACCGACTTCTGTTCCGCTTCAGGAGTGCACTTAAGCAAGAAGGCAGGGCCGTACTGGGAATAAAAAGCAGCCCTGGAAAAAATAAAAGACGAGCCCTATATTTTATCAAGATATATATATACTGTATATATGTATGTGTTTCAGGCACACCTGGTCAGTGGCCATATAAGCCTGATGGGCAGGCACATCTGGTCAGTGGCGAGATCACAGGGCGCTGTATACAGAGATCACAGGGCAGACACACTTGGTCAATATCTATATACACACAGAGGCCAGGCACCATGCTCTGCATTTATACTAACAGGAAACCACAAACAGATACCTCAGTATATGTGAACAAAATAAACATAGGTAAGCCATCTGGTCAATGTCTATAAAAAAAACCAAAAAAAACACAAAGCACCGTCTCATCTCTAGGTAGGACATTCTTTCTACAGAAAACTATCCACTTTAGGCTTGTCTGCGTGTGGACACATAATCATGCACACTAAATACATGCATGCAATCATGCCCTCACTATATAATTCTACTTCAGGAGCTGTGAAAAAGTGAGACAGACCTGGTGTTATGCAAGAAACATTCTGCATTCACTGACTTGCTATCCATATTCTGTGTCCCAAACAGGTACATCATTACCCCACCCACTCCATTGTCAAAGCATTTACCCAGTCGACCCCATGCACCTGTGCCAGGCCCCAGGAGGTACCTCACCATTCGCAGACAGCAGGTTGTCATGTGCTGAGAGGGGGTGAGGGCTCCGGTCAGGGCCGGTGCAAGGATTTTTGTCTACACAGGTAAAGGTGCATTTTGATGCACCCTCCCCAGTCCCAATACCCCCACAACGACACCATAAAACTTCCCAACTGTGTGAGAAGAGTGCTATCTTTAATATGACACACATGAACTAACACCCTCCAGTGGTGAAAAACTGTAAAAATGCCCTAAGAGAAGAGGTCTTAAGGCTTAGAAATTAACATATGAACCTCCAAGGTTTAGCTTTCAACTAAGAATACCAAGCAAAATTGGTTATAACAGTATATTGGAAAATTGTTTAAAATGACATGCCCTATCAGAATCATAAAGGTTTATTTTGGACTAGACTGTCCCTTTAACAAAACACAGTTTGCAGGAGGATCACTACAGTAAATTAGCAAATATTATTCAGTTATGACAAATGTGTCCCATTTATGCCAGAAAGAGGACAACAACAAAAAATAACTTTTGCTATTGAGCCCACACTAATTATTGCAGCCCCAAATTTGCTTTTATACCTCACATGGTATTTTGACATTACCAATTTCTTTTAAATCTGACACTACAAGAAATGCAAGAGTAGGGAGGAGCGAGTGAAAACAGGCCATTTGGTATGAAATCTGCAATTACATTTTTACTGACCTAATTTAGACAGAATATTGAGACTTCTCCATCAGTCTAACAAAGGTAAGACTGCAATGAAGGGGGAGACACAGGATATAAATATATAAAATATACATATAAAAATACTGCAGCTTTATTTTTAAAATCCATCTGATGGATTTTAAAAATAAAGCTGCAGTATTTTTATATGTATATTTTATATATTTATATCCTGTGTCTCCCTCCTCATTGCAGTCTTACCTTTGTTAGACTGATGCAGAAGTCTCAATATTCTGTCTTGTTTGTGAGGTACTGTTGGGGCAGGAGGAAGCACCTTACTAGAAAGTTACTGTTAATTAGAAACAAAAATATAGCCAACAAGCCCCAGCACACACACATCTCAACATGCATGCAGCTACTGCCCAGCGTTGAGAGCCCTCCCTCTGCATCTCCCCTACTAACCGTCCTCTGCTCTGTCTCCTCATGTGTGTTTCCCTCTCACAGCAGTAGCTCCAGCGCAAGTGCTCCGCCAGTCCGCTTCCAACACCCAGCCTCTCATCACGTGACGTCACTAAGCTCAGTCTCACTGGTACCGGCTCAGCGCGCAGCAGCAGCGCAACTCTGAGCTACTTAGTGACGTCACGTGAGTCGTGAATGCGGCCCCAGCCCAGTGCCCAGTAGTGCCTGTGCCCACACAAATGACATGCCCAGGGCCCCTGCAAAGTGTGAGTCGCAATGTTTAAAAACTGACAGTGTGTGCCGTGCGCTTACATTATTCACACTAATATGACTATTTTCCAGGCTTAGGGCGCTCCCAGCATGTGGCGCTGGATCTGCCTGGAAAATAGTCATATTAGTCAAGTGTGAAAAATGTATGCGCACGGCACACACTGTCAGTTTTTAAACATTGCGACTCACTTTGCCTAAGGTGGTTAACCTCACAGAAAGCTAAATCTAGGTGCCTTTTTTTAGTTTGTTTCACCCTTGTATTTACTTACCGCTTTCAGAAGCTAAAATGTATTTTTGCCACCATTTTTTACAAGTCTTAGATAAATGAGTGAATAAATAATAGTCTATTATTTATTACTACTCATTTATCTATGACTTGTAAAAAATGGTGGCCAAAATACATTTTAGCTTCTGTAAGTAAATACAAGGGTGAAACAAACTAAAAAAAGGCACCTAGATTTAGCTTTCTGTGAGGTTAACCACCTTAGGCAAAGTGAGTCGCAATGTTTAAAAACTGACAGTGTGTGCCGTGCGCATACATTTTTCACACTTGACTAATATGACTATTTTCCAGGCAGATCTGGAAAATAGTTCTTAACTTCCAGAAAATAAGACTCCGCCTGGGACACGTCTAGACTCTAGAGCAGGGACACTGCATGTGTAGTCACGTGCGCAAAAAAGCTGTGACTGACTGGTGCACTGGGTCTGTATGTGGTCATGTGACATATGTGACCAATAATATTGTAGAAAACATTATTTATTTATTTTTTTAAAAAAAAAATTGCAGAGCAGCCGGGTATGCCACGGCACACCTGAGGATGTGTCACGGCACACTAGTGTGCCGCGGCACACCGGTTGAAAAACAAGAACCTAGATTATGAGTTGTGCGTTATGAGTCAAATAGCAGCGTTGTGGCCCATAATACATCATTTTCCCTAACGCAGCCATTACGAGTCTTGTCGGTATAGCTGTACCGTAAGCCTTTTAGCCTGTAACACAACGTAAGTACTGCACTCGTAAAAATTATATTTTTTCATGGGATTCTCATAGCACCGGTATTACGAGTTTTGTGTTCTGGCTAAAAACCGAGCATTACAGTCTAAAATGACAAGATCCGTAACGCCATCTAAAGTCAGTAGTTATGAGTTTTACGCTACAAAGCTGTAACATAAAACTCATAACTAAAGTGTTAAAAAGTACACTAACACTCATAAACTACCTATTACCCCCTAAACCAAGGTCCTCCCGCATCACAAACACTATTTAAATATTATTAACCCCTAATATGCTGTCCGCCCACATAGCCCCCACTATACTAAAGTTATTAAGCCCTACACCGCCGCCACTATAATAAAACCTATTAACCCCTAAATTCGAATTAGCCAATAGAATGAGAGCTGCTTAAATCCTATTGGCTAATTTGAACAGCCAATAGGATTTTAGCAGCCCTAATTCCTATTGGCTGATTCAAAATTTTCAGCCAATACGAATACAAGGGACGCCATCTTGAATCACGTCCCTTGTATTGAAGATTCAGTGTACGGTGGCGATAGTATGAAGAGGATGCTCCGTGATGGATGTCTTCAGGATGGATACGCTCCGTGCCTCCGGGATCAAGATAGAAGATGCCGCCTGGATGAAGACCTTGCCACCTGGATCAGGACTTTCACTCCGGGATGAAGATCGTTCAAGCGGGACTTCAAAAACTGTAAGTGGATTGTCAGGGGGTTAGTGTTAGGCTTTTTAAAGGTTTTTTTGGGTGGGTTTTATTTTTTAGTTTAGGGTCTGGGCAGTAAAAGAGCTAAATGCCCTTTTAAGAGCAATGCCCATACAAATGCCCTTTTCAGGGCAATGGGTAGCTTAGGTTTTTATAGATAGTTTTTTTTTTGTGGGTTTGTGGGGTGGGGGTTTGTAATGTTATTTGGTATTTGTATTTTTATTTCATAAACAGAGCTTATTTCTTTAGGGCAATGCCCTACAAAAGGTAATGTATATTTTAGGGGGTGTTTTACTTAGGGCAATGCCCTACAAAAGGCCCTATTAAGGGCCCCCCAAAAGGCCCTTTTAAGGGCCCTTGGTAGTTTACCTCATATTCAGGACCACCACGGACCAGGAGCGGAGGAAGAGGAGATTGGAGCTGGGTATATCTATTCTTGATGTAAGGCTTGAGCAGTGAAATGTGGAAGACTGGGGTATGCGCAGGGTTTTGGGCAAGGCCACTTTCTAGACAACAGGAGACAGTCTTTTCAGGACCTTGTAAGGGCCGATAAACCTAGGCCCCAATTTGTGACATGGTTTACGTAAACTAATATGTTGAGTAGAGATCCAAACATGTTCACCCACTGGGATGGCACGTACATAAGCTCTATGACGATCGGCAAAGTTCTTATATCTGGAGACAGCTGAACGTAGCTGAGAGCGATTATGTTGCCAATGAGTGGTGAGTCCAGTGACGTGTTGGTCTGCAGCAGGAACCCCAGTGGACTGAGCAGAAAGAGGGACGACATGAGGTTGATACCCTGCTTGAAATGGAGAACATCGAAGAGAAGAGTGCCAATGAGTGTTTCTTGCCAGCTCTGCTAGGGTTAACAATTCAGACCAGTTGCTATGGGGAGCGTTGACAAAGTCTCTGAGGTAGGCTTCAAGATCCTGGTTTACTCACTCAGTTAGTCCATTGGTCTGAGGATGGTAGCCAGAAGAAAAAGAAACAGTGGTTTCCGATCAACTTACAGAAGACTCTCCAAAAGGTAGAGAACTGTGGACCTCTGTCGGAAAACGATATTCACAGGAATGCCATGAAGTTGTACCACATGCAAAAGAAAAAGAGACGATAATTCTTGGGCAGAAGGCAGTTTGGTTACAGTCTGGAGTACAAAATGAGCCAGTCTGGAAAAGTGATCCACCACAACCCAGATAACCATATGGTGGTCAGAAGGAGGAATGTCCACAATGAAATCCATTGTTATGTGTGTCCATGGTTGTTTAGGAATGGACAATGGTTGGAGAAAGCCAGGAGGCAAGGATCAGGGAGTTTTGTTGGCAGCACAAGTTATGCAGGCTTTCACATAATCCTGAGTGTCAGACTTCATAGTAGGCCACCATACATGTTGGGAAAGACGCTTGAAAGTCCTAGTCAAACCAGGATGTCCTGAGAGTTTGCTATCATGAGCCCAGGATAGCATAGGGGTGCATAGGTTCAGAGGTACAAAGAGGATATTGGAGGCCAGGGGGGCTCTGGGAGGTTTAGTAGACTGGGCACATTGCAATCTTTGCAGAAGGGTAGTATTTAGTTGAGCAACCACACAGGAGGGGGGTATGATGTGTTCAATAGGAGCTTCAGAGGAGTCACTTGAGTGAGGGAACAGACGGGAAAGTGCGTCCGCCTTCTTGTTATTGGTCCAAGGAAGAGAAGAGAACACAAAGTTAAAATGGGAAAAGAACAAGGCCTATTTGGCCTGTTGGTGATTAAGTCAATGAGCAGTCTCTAGGTAAGTCAGATTCTAGTGGTCTGTAAGAATCTGAATGGGATACAGAGAAAAGATTAGTATGCGCTAAGAAAGGATACTATACACTCTTCTAAAGACACAATCCCTATTATGTGTCAAATGACCATACACACAAATGTTAAGCTAAGCTTAAGGGTAGAAAAGTGCGCCTACAAGGCTAAAAGTATCAAAACACCTTTTAAAAAATATATTTAATAGATAACAATGTTTACAACAGAATAAAAAGGGACCTCTCCCTATATTATAAAATCATATGGATAAATAATGGCCAATATGTAACAGAGATGTCTAAATATAAAAGCAAATATCATCTAACAGATAGATCTCTGCAAACTGTATATAACATCAAGGGATTAAAAACAAAACATAAAGGGAAATCCCTGCTAGATCATAGGTCTAACATGCACAGTGTCCAGTGGTTGTGCAGCGTGTGTGTTTACACGGGGCGGTATTTTATACAGATGAAGATAGGAATACTCGTTAGTGAGACTCTCCGGTGGTTAGTCTAATATAGTTGCCTGAGTTCATATAAGGCTTTATAAGGTGACAGTGTCCATAAAGCACTGAGGTATTGAATAATAGTACTTTACCGTATTCCGGTGGTAAGTCTCGGTCAAATCTTGGACCGTTCGTGCGGCTCGCAGACGCTCTCCACAAGGATTCTATGCAAACCTGCTCACGTGTCGGACGGCGTCCCTTTATTCCTCGTATTCAAGGAAGTGTTACTGCGCGTTGCCAAACAGCTGTTTGGAGACTTCTACTTGGAAACCTTTTTCTCCAATGATGTATATGTTCAGCCCTTAGAGGTTTCTTATGGGCTCACAGTGATAGATAGAATGTACAGATTCTTCCTCACTTCCAATGTAGTAATTCAGAGATTAACCCGGGTTAAAAGTGCTGTACAAGAGATGCTTCAAATAAAAGCTGCAATGTCACTTAAACAAGCGACACGTTTCGCCCTCCCTTGGGCTTTATCAAGATGTTTATGACATGCAGCTTAGACTCTTATATAGGCTGTATTATAACGTGATAGGTTTGCAGATTAATTGATAGGTTGCACCTTCTTTTCTCTTAAGGTGGTATGTGTTCCTTTAATGCATTGTTTCCATCGGCTCACCTTTAGTATAATGTTTTTAAGGTGGAATTATAAAATTATGTCACCCATGATCTAGAAGTTTAGAATTCTTATTTACCTTGGCATACAAATACAAATAAAAATAAAAATAAAAATAGAAATAAAACTCCCTCTATAAAATATACATAATAGGAGTTTCACAGATATTAATATACAAATACTTGACATTATTTATACTTATATGATATCTATTATTTCTTAAAAAAAAAATAAGAATAAAAAGTAGGTTGAAATGTATTTATCAATATCTACTCTGTGTGATATTAGTGTCATATGGTGTACCTTCTATAAATTTGTGAAAAAAATATATTATTCATTTTTAAGAATATAATAAAATCGTGCCAGCAATGTGTCTGTATTTTTCCTTCATACCGTATAGCTTGTGTTTACGTTTTAAACAATATAAATCTATAGTTTGTGTAAGTGTGTGTGTAGTGTACTATTTATAACTTAGCTCATAGTCATATGTTTGATAAAGCCCAAGGGAGGGCGAAACGCGTCGCTTGTTTAAGTGACATTGCAGCTTTTATTTGAAGCATCTCTTGTACAGCACTTTTAACCCGGGTTAATCTCTGAATTACTACATTGGAAGTGAGGAAGAATCTGTACATTCTATCTATCACTGTGAGCCCATAAGAAACCTCTAAGGGCTGAACATATACATCATTGGAGAAAAAGGTTTCCAAGTAGAATTCTCCAAACAGCTGTTTGGCAACGCGCAGTAACACCTCCTTGAATACGAGGAATAAGGGGTGACGTCAGACGCCGTCCGACACGTGAGCAGGTTTGCAGAGAATCCTTGTGGAGAGCGGCTGCGAGCTGCACGAACGGTCCAAGATTTGACCGAGACTTACCACCAGAATACGGTAAAGTACTATTATTCAATACCTCAGTGCTTTATGGACACTGTCACCTTATAAAGCCTTATATGAACTCAGGCAACTATATTAGACTAACCACCGGAGAGTCTCACTAACGAGTGTTCCTATCTTCATCTGTATAAAATACCGCCCCGTGTAAACACACACGCTGCACAACCACTGGACACTGTGCATGTTAGACCTATCATCTAGCAGAGATTTCCCTTTATGTTTTATTTTTAATACCTTGATGTTATATACAGTTTGCAGACCTCTATCTGTTAGATAATATTTGCTTTTATATTTAGACATCGCTGTTACATATTGGCCATTATTTATTTATATGATTTTATAATATAGGGAGACGTCCCTTTTTATTCTGTTGTAAACATTGTTATCTATTAAATATATTTTTTAAAAGGTGTTTTGATACTTTTAGCCTTGTAGGCGCACTTTTCTACCCTTAAGCTTAGCTTAACATTTGTGTGGAGAATCTGAATGGGATTGGTGGTGCCCTCTAACCAATGACGCCATTTAGTCAAAGCCATCTTAATGGCTAAGAGTTCACGGTTACCCACATCGTAATTCCTCTTAGCAGGAGCAAAGTGTTTAGAGAAAAAGGCTACTGGGTGTGACTTGGAAGTCAAAGGATCCCTTTGGGTTAGAACTGCACCAGCCCTATCTCAGAGGCATCAACCTCTAAAGTGAACTGTAGGTCAGGATTAGGATGGTGGAGCACAGGAGCAGAACAGAAAGCCTTTTTTAGACAAGAGAATGCATTTATGGCTTCAGGAGGCCAATGTTTACAGTCTTTGTTCCATTTTGTCAATTCAGTGAGAGGAGCGACTGTTTGAGAAAAGTTCTTTATAAACTTGCAGTAATAATTGGAGAACCCCAAGAACCTCTGTAATTAATTTAAAGAAGTAGGTTGAAGCCATTCTAGAACTGCGGTGAGTTTAGCAAAATCCATGGCAAAATCCATGGCAAAACCCTCCGTCAAGATGACATAACCAAGGAATTGGATCTGAACTTGATCAAACTTCTTTTTCTAGCTTGGCTACCAAAGAATTGTTTCTGAGACATAGAAGAACCTGTCTCACAACTTTATGATGCTCCTCTAAAGTGGAAGAGAAAACAAGGATGTCATCAAGATAGACGAAGACAGTGCGGTTGAGGAGGTGACGGAAGATATCGTTGACAAATGCCTGGAAGACTGCATGGGCGTTACACAGCCCAAAGGGCATTACAAGGTATTCGTAATGCCCAGATCTTGTGTTGAAGGCGGTCTTCCATTTGTGGCCTGGAAAGATGCAAATCAGATTGTATGTCCCACGTAAGTCCAACTTGGTAAAAGAGCGAGCATCCTGGAGCAAGTCATACTGTTCGGTGATCAATGGAATGGGATAGCGATTCTTGGTAGTTATGTTGTTCAATTCAGTGTCTGAGCCCACCCACCATCCTTCTTACTGACGAAAAAGAAGCCTGCTCCGGCAGGAGAGGAAGAAGGGCGAATTAAACCTTTAGCTAGGTTCTCTTGGATGTACTCCTGCATGGACTGGGTTTCAGCTTTGGAGAGTGGATAAGTCCTCCCTTTAGGAAGTGGGGCTCCGGTTGATCTTGCAGTCATAAGGACGGTGGGGTGGCAGCACGCCGGGTACTTTTTTCTCAAACACATCTGTAAAGTCTGCATATACTGAAGGAAGGTTTGGAGGAGTCTGTATACTGGCTATGGGAATGCGGGGTAGAGGAGTGGCTTTAGCAAGGCAGGAGTGGAAACAGGAAGTACTCCAAGAGGCCAGTTGTTCCTCAGCCCGGTCGAACTGTGGATTGTGTATCCGAAGCCAAGGAAGGCCAAGGATGACAGGCTGTGCTGGGGGATAATGGCCTCAAACTGCAGCTGTTTGGTATGAAGGACTCCCACAGTCAGGATCAGGGGTGCTGGCTCAAAATGGATCAACCCTGAACCAAGGGGGGGTGCCATCCAGAGTGGTTATTTTGAGACAATGTCTTTTCTGCAAAAGAGGCAAACCAGCTTGAATCATGAAACAGTGATCCAGGAAGTTTCCAGCTGCCCCTGAATCAATGAAGGCTTGAGTGTGGACAGTATTCTTAAGGAAGGTAAGGGTAACAGGTACCAGGATCCGAGAGGAGTGAGGGTATTTAGTAGAGATTATGCTTAGAGGTACCCCTGTGTTATCCCCTAATCATTGACTTTTCCCAGCCGAATGTCCTTTAGTTGGCGGGTGTTAGAACCACAATAAAAGCATAGTCTTAATCTCCTTCTTCTCTGTCTTTCAGACTCTGAAGGTTTGAAGGAAGAGAGATCCATAGGTTTCTCCACTGAGGCAACTGGAGCTGGTGAGGGGGTAGAGGATACTGCCAAAACCGGATGAATAGGAGGACGGGAGGGAAGGAACCTCCTTGTTCTGTTTCTTTCGGTGTGTCTCTCCTGAAAGCGAGAGTCCAGACTGATACAAATTTATATAAAGTCGTCCAAAGAAGAAGGAATGTCACGATAAGTGAGTTAATCTTTGACGCGTTCATGCAGACCCCTCTTAAAGGCTGCCTTGAGAGCACTGCCATCCCAAGTGGTTTCAAGTGCCAAGGTGCAAAACTTGATGGCGAATTGTGCCACAGTTCTATTGCCCTGGCGGAGGTCCAGGAGAGAATATTCTGCAGCAGAGGTACAGCCAGAAGTCTCAAACACAGAATATAATGCAGAAATGAAATCATCAGCATCATGCAGGAGTGGAGCGTTCTGTTTCAAAAGGGATGAGACCCAGGCTAGGGTCTTGTCTTTCAGTAAGGAAATGATAAAGGTGACCCTTGACTGGTAAGACTGAAAGGTGTGAGGATCATTGCGGAAGTGCAACCTACATTGGTTAAGAAAACCCCTGAAATCAGTAGTACCTTCATAGTTGTCAGGCAAAGGGATCCGGGGTATACTTCCAGAAGCAGAGGAAGAAGTCACAGTACTAGGAGTAGGGGCTGGTGGTGAAACAACAGGAGCGGTATTCCTCATTGTAACTAGTAAGGAGAGTTGAGCGGTAATAGCTTGGAATCCATATTCTGCTACTGTATGGTATGGGTTCCCAACATCTGTCCCTGAAGATAAATAGCTTGTGCCACCTCCTCTGGCTCCATGGCCCAAGTATAGTGTAATGCTTGTGGGATACTCCTCTATCAGATTGAACTTGGCCAGTAGTCTTGTTATCCCGGCGTTGAGCTGGAATGATAGGGAATATCCCAGAGCAGAGAAGTTAGTAAAATGAGGAAGGCGGCACTCACCACAGGCAGGACAGTCCACAGCGGCAATGGCAGAGCAGTCCATGGACAAACCACTAGAATGGTCAGGCAGGCAGGGTTTGGCAAAAGCAAAGCAGTCCAAGGGCACATGACTAGAATGGTCAGGCAGGCAGGCAGGATTTGGCAACAGTAAAGCAATCCAAGGGCACACCACTAGTTTGTTCAGGCAGGATTTGGCAACAGTAAAGCAGTCCAAGGGCACACCACTAGAATGGTCAGGCAGGCAGGATTGGCAACAGTAAAGGAGTCCAACAATTTAGGGGTTAACAGGCAGAGTAGTCAGGCAAGAAGATTTCAGCAGCAGTAAATCAATCCAGCAATTTAGGGGTTAACAATCAGAGTAGTCAGGCAAGCAGAGTTCAGCAGCAGTAAATAAATCCAGAAAGTTAAGGGTTAACAGGCAGAGTTGTCAGGCAAGCAGAGTTCAGCAACAAAAAAGGCAATCAGAAAATAAACGATCTATCACACCCAGGAGCACACAAGGTAACAACTATACATGGGCAGTGATAGATAGATAAGACAGCTTTTAAATAGGCGCAGTATTCGCGCCCAAGCGTCAGGACCGGAATGAGAGAGAAAAGATTGTGCGGTGATGACGTCAGTGCCGCATGCCTCCGGACCTGACACAGCCCCTGACAACGAGCAGGGAAGGAGACGGCTAGAGTGATGAGGCGTGACACAAATAACTAAAAACAGCTCCAGCACAAGGGTTCAGGGGTGAAATGGTTAAATAGTGCTTAAAATGTATAAAGAAATTACCTCCATTATAAATTTGCACAACTATGGCTTCCAATTGCACTTCTGTTTTTATAGTGTGAAACTGGTTATCCTATAATAATTGACCTTACCTAAATTATATTGTTAATCATAACATTACATTTTTTATTGTGAAAATGATTTAAATATACTGTATATTCACCGAGTGATTGTTTGCAGTGTCTTATTCCTTTTATTGTTACATGTTTTCAACTTCTTTCTATACTTTGACCCTTAACCAAAAAACTCCTCGGTTGATGTCTAGAATTGTTAGAATTCAATCAAGTCACACCTCAGCATGTCACATGACACCTCCTCTGGCCTGATTTCTTCTACCGCTTCATTTCTTTTTCATAGTGATTAGTAAAAATATGACCTCATTACACTAAACAAAGTAAGCATATTAGATGCAGTCAACATTTTACTTTGAAGCTACCTTTAAAATCAATTTATTTTTGCTGGAGGGCGGAATATATGAAAACACTACAAGTAATTCATTATTTAAGCTAATTCTGATTTAGCAAAGATTAAGGACAGAGTAAATTATTATATTTAAAGAGCATTGCCTTTGTTTAATAAATATAAGTGCTGTATGTGCAGGTCTAATTGTGTTTCTAGGTGCAACATGTGTGTGCATTAAAGGGACAGTATACTGTAAAATAGTTTTTCCCTTTATGTGTTTCCAATTACTTTTTTTAACCAACTGCAGAGTATAAAATTAATGAGAATGTTATTTGTGTATATGAATTAGCTGATTTTGTGTTCTGAAGCCACAACCTAATAAAATGGGTTGAGCTTGTAGGTATAATCAGTTCGCATTACTTTATCACATTGTGTACATGTATATGCTTCTTTATCTTATATCTGTCCGTAAACCAAAGGCCAATACTTGGAGAGAACAATGGAAAATTAACATTTTATTACCTTATCCCTTCTATACCCCATTGTGAGTGTAATTTCTTCTGCTGGCTGTGTTTACACAGCTTGGACCTAAGGCCAAGACCTAAGGCCAGAAACTTTCAGAATAGGTGGTAATACCACAGGCTAAATCAACTATTTTTAATGCCAATATAAGTGTAAAGGAAATACTTGTAAACAATTTAATACACTCCAGCAGGTAAAGTGGATCATTGGGAACAAGTTAAAGGGGAGAAAGTGTTTGAGTAAACTGTCCCTTTAATATACCTTGTTTGTGGAGATATTTGATCACACACACACGCATATTATAGACCGCACCCACTGGATTTCAAAACATAAATATCCATTTAATTAAGTGATGTTTCGGGGACTTACTCCCCTTCCTCAGACACACAAACACACAAACACACACATACAAACACTCACATACACTTATACACAGACACTTGCAAGGCTTGTGACTCACTATTATACAGATTCATAAAAAAGGGCTAAAACATTGTTGTGACAGGGAACTGAGCGCCTTTGCAATATACGTTCATTGTTTTATTTATTTTACCCCTTTCTGTAATTTAATGCAGTTTTTTGTAAATTTTTCAGTTTTGAAAACTGAAAAGAGCACATGGCAGACTTATCTTTTCTGGTGAAGCTAAACAATGAAGCTTGTTTTAACACTATGACCAAGGAAAGCCCTGTCTCAAGATGAAGTACTGATATAATCACAGCGCTAAGAGCAAAAAACACAAATATAATGCAGTAGTTAAAATATAAAGTATTCCTTAAACCCGTAAAAAATTGTAGACAAAAGAAAGTTTATCTCTAGTAATCTCTTACTAGAAATCTCTACTGTGCTGTTATCAAACAGCTTAATATATGTAGTACCTAACTGAAAACGTGTTACAATTATAAAATAAAGATAAAAAATTAATTTCATATCACATCAAAAAATATATAAAAGAAATGTTGCAAAAAAATTTTTACAATTCAAATTTATCAATTCACATAAAATACCAGTATAAAAAGACATATCAAATAATGCTTAATCCATGTAACAGCTTAGAATATTGATACAGATGAGTCCACAATGATTCACTGTGGCATTACATGAAACAGATTGGCATAGATGGGGTTAGATTGCTGCAGACAGAACAGAAAGTTCTTTTACAAGATGGACAAGATCAACAACAAAAGGTGTCCTTTTTGTCCTCTCATTCTCCTGTTCAAACAGGATATATATATTCAGCTTTCTTTGCCAAAGGAAACTTTCAAACTGCCTCTGACTGCTAAAAACCGCTCACAGGGCTCCATGCAGCGGAGGCTGCTCCGGAGCCCTTGCGGGGCAAGTTTGCACATGCGAGCCTGCTTCCCGCAATGTAAGAAGCAGCGATCATTAGAGCTCGCTTGCTCTTGGTGACTGACAGCCCCTTCAGTCGCGCAATTTGTCGTGCGAATGAAAGGGCGGGCATTACACACCAATGAGTGTGTAATAATACATACGGGCAAGCGGATTAACAGATTCACTGACCGTGTGTAGTGAAGGTGGGCGGACAGCTTCGCGAGTTGAGAAGCTGTCCGTCCGTCAGTTAGTAGATGGAGCCCCTCAGTGTACACCAACTTTGGAAGCCAGGTGCGGACAAGAATAGGAGCAATGCGTTTCGGCATTAATTGCCTTTTTTAAACTCTTCTGATTAACATATCTGCATTCTATTTATACCTGTCCCTTAAAGGGATATAATCCCTACTTCTTAAAGGTT
Source organism: Bombina bombina (assembly GCF_027579735.1). Taxonomy (NCBI): domain Eukaryota; kingdom Metazoa; phylum Chordata; class Amphibia; order Anura; family Bombinatoridae; genus Bombina; species Bombina bombina. Next base: position 594,938,335 of record NC_069500.1, read on the forward strand.
CATATCTTTCAATAACATAGTGGATATTTTATAGAATACGGGTATGTTACATCTAAATTAAAACAGTATGAGAATGCATTCATGTCAAAGCATACAGAAATGTGACAGTGATACGTTTTTATGTTACAATCTGTCACATCACTTTTAAATAATTTTACATATTTTCAGTGTTATGCATATTAAACATTTACAGTATTAACATTAATAATGGTATCATAATGTTACACAAGTGCCACTGTATGAATACTACACAACCATTCATTCAGATCAGGTTTACCATAAATAAAAATAAATAAAATATAAATATATTAACAATATTGGGTTTCAATTTATTACTCTAACAGGTAACAACCTAGATCTAATTCTTGATTTAAACCCTGAGGCATTCATGTTTTTAATTGAAAGATCCATTTTCTTTTTCTTTTTTCTGAAAATGTCATTATGGGTATTCCCACCTCTCCAATTTATCTTACATTTATCAATTCCTATATAACTGAAATGTTTTAAATTAGCACCATTACAGTTTAAAAAAGGGTTTAGGAATTGGTAAATCGTTATTCCTATCAGTACTATGGTGTTGGATTGATAGGATAAGCCATGTCTCAAGTCCAGATTGGCTCTTGCCAAATAAGGAAAGTGGTGGGTGTAGTTTTACCATTAAAAAGCAATTACAGCAAATAAGGGGTTTATTTAGTCTGATAAAACCCAGAGTCTGCTAATTTGTTCATCTATTGTAAGCATGCAAAAAATGTGGTACTTTCAACCACATAAATTACAAGTTATGCGCTATACCCGGTGCGTAAGTAACACTAAAAAATTAGCACAACCGCACTTTCCATAGCACCAGTATTACAAGTTAACCAAAAACCTTCTTGTGATGTGGGGAACAAATGTTAGAAAAAAACCTGCAGTTGCGTAATGGCGATTGCTGTACCGCAATCCCCATTGATGTTTTTGGGGACAAGAAAGTTTGTTAAAACCTAACACCATAACACAAACACTTTAGTCTAAATACCCCTTATCCGCCGCCCCCCCCCGCATCGCCAACACTAAATAAAGTTATTAACCCCTAAACCCCGCCCCCCCCGCATCGCCAACACTAAATTAACCTATTAACCCCAAATCTGTTGCCCACCAACATCGCCAACACCTAATTAAAACTATTAACCGCCAAACACTCATATCACTAATACTAAAATAAACCTATTAACCCCTAAACCGCTGACCCCCACATCGCCACAAACTGTATTAAACTATAAACCCCTAAACTTAACACCCCCTAACTTTAAATTAAACCTACAGTATAACTACCTTTAAATAAATAAAAACTTACCTGTGAAATAAATAAAAAACCTAATCCGACACTATAAATAAACCTAACATTACAATTTACAAAAAAATATAAAATATACAAAAACTAAGAAACCTAAATTACAAAATTAAAAAAAACCTAACACTGCGAAAAAAAAAAAAAAAAAACTATTTAACAAAAAAACTAACATTATTAAAAAAAAAGCAGTCTAAAATCACGAAAAAAAATAAAGGAAATTATCCAAAATAAAAAGTTTTTTTAAACCTAATCTAATACCCCTATAAAAACAAAAAGGTCCCCCCCAAATAAAATCACATGAAGGGGATCCTCCATGCTGGATGGCTCCGCAGCCTCCGTTCCTTCGCTTTGGATGTAGAATAAAGATGTCCCGCGCTGGATGAAGATGGAGCTGCCTGAAGAAGACCTTCACCCTTGGACTTCAGAAATGGTGAGTACATATTTCGGGGTTAGACTTAGTTTTTTATTTTGTTTGTTTTTTTCGATTAGGGCTTTTTTATTTTAATGGGCAGCAAAAGAACGGATTTCCCTTTTAAAGGTAATACCCATACAATTGCCCCTAAGGGGCAATGAGTAGCTTAGGCTTGTTTTAGGTTTTTTTATTTTGGGGGTTGTAATGTTAGGGGGTAATTGTTATTTTTTTAGGTAAAAGAGCTGATTGTTTTAGGGCAATGCCCTACAAAAGGCCCTTTTAAGGGCTATTGGTAGTTTAGTATTAGATTAGGGGTATTTTTATTTTGGTCCGGGGGGCTTTTGTGTTTTTATAGGAGTATTAGATTAGGTTTAAACATTTTTATTTTGGAGAATTTCGTTTATTATTTTCTGTACTTAGTTTTTTTTTTATTTTTTGTAATTTTAGACTGTTTTTAAATTTTGTAATTTAGGTTTTTAGTTTTTCTTTATTTTACTTTTTTGTAAATTGTGTATCATATTATGTTATTTATAGTGTAAGATCAGTTTGTTTTTTTATTTCACAGTTAAGTTTTTATTTATTTAAAGGCAGTTATATTGTAGGTTTAATTTAAAGTTAGGTGGTGTTAGGTTTAGGGGTTAATAATTTAATTTAGTTTGTGGCGATGTGGGGTGTCGGCGGTTTAGGGGTTAATACTTTAATTTAGTATTGGTGATGTGGGTGGGTGGCAGATTAGAGGTTAATAGGTTTCCTATAGTATTTGCTATGCCGGGGGATGGCGGTTTAGGGGAACATTGATAGTTAATGGGTGTTAATATACTTTGTCAACATTTTTGTTATGAGTTTTGTGAAGCATTTTTGTTTTGCAAAATCCATAACTACTGGGGTTTTTTTTTAGTGGAATGGATTTTGGCGGGACCTATAGCAGGACCTCACAACCTGTAATACAGGTTACCTGAACAGTCCACACTCAAAAGCCATTTTTTGTCCTTGGTTTTAATAAATTGTATCTAACTTTAACTGGATCCTGGAAGTTTCCTTGAGAGCTGTGTGGCTTTATACCAACCTGCGCAATTACTAAGAGCTTAGTTATAGCTCTCCCAATTGTGAGTATCTTCTCTTTTGGGTTGAATGCACTGATTTTAACGAACTTCACTATTGTTGTTCCTTTCCTCCCTTCTATGTTTCTACATGAGCCTCTACAATCAAGCAATTAGGGTTATTACCCCACCCTGGTTCTGCTGTTACTTGGACTCTATAACATATCCTTAATTTGCATGCACTGTGGTTTATCGGTACCCTATGTACAGTTTAAACTTGAGTACAACCTGTAAAGGATACACTTTCTTGATTTAGAAATATATAAATAGAAGACAATGGAATGTTAAATTGGGTACTACTTTGTACTCCAAACCAACAGATCATTCTCTTAAAGGGATAGTATATAGTGCAGAGAATGCAATTTTAAACACGTTCCATTTGACTTCTGTTATAAAATATGCTTTGTTCTCTTGGTATCTTTTATTGAAGAGTAAAACTAGGTAGGGTCATAAGAGCTCAGGAGTGTGCATGTGTCTTTAGTGCTCTATGGCAGCAGTGTTTTGCAATATTGTATAACAAAGCTACAGATAATGTTGCAAAACACTGCAGCCATAGAGTTGTAAAGACACGTGCACACTCCTGAGCTCTTGAGCCTACCTAGTTTTATTCTTCAGTAAAAGTTACCAAGATAACAAAGCAAATTTGATAACAAAAGTATATTGGAAAGTTGTTTAAAATTGCATGCTCTATCTGAATATTATAAAAAAAATTGATTTTGACTTTACTGTCCCATTAAACAAGGCATTTTGAGGTCTCAGCTAATAATAGTCATTCGGAATAACTCAGGACCAGAAAAGAGAGCCTTATAAACTACAAAGATGAAAGAGAGATTCCTACAGAGGGGATATGTTGAGAAGGAAGTGGACAAAATGATTCTAGATCTGAGGGACAGGATGATGTATTGAAAGAGAGAGAAAAAAAGTAAAATGACCAATTGAACTATATTATGATGTATACTCCAATGAGTTTGGAGAATAAAAGAATCATCCACAAAAAATTACAACAATTTACCTCCCTACCATTTGTACGGTCCCCCCTCCAAGGATGGTTTATAATAGAGCCAGAAATCTAAGAGACATTCTTGTTAAAACAGATTTCTCAAAAAAAAAAGCAAAAAACATTTGGATTCCTGGTTACCAAAAATAAAATTGGGATGCTACAAATGTGGCAATTGCACTACCTGTAACTCATTTATAACAGGGCCAAAGTTTAATAATCCACATACAGGAAGATACATAACATAGAAATGACATGCTGACATGCACATCAGAATATGTGGTCTATATTATTGTTTGCCCATGTGGGTTATACTATATTGGAAAGTCATTTCAGGGAACTACAGATGTGCCATATGAAAACCACTAAAGGATAAGGAAAGTGAACAACCTATGGCACACCACTTTTTGGGAAACAGTCATACGGTGTCTAGGTTATGCACAATGTTGATTGATAGAGTTCCTGTGTTGTCATGGGGTGGAGATAGAAATCTTGAGACACTAAAGAAAGAGGCGAGAGGGACTGACCTTTGGGTACATTGGTACCAAAGGGACTTAATATAACACAAAATGATTCTCTCTTCTTCTAGATATATATACCTTGGTGTTTGCACAAAGCCATGTGAAGGACTGGCAAACATTGGCATATGCAACATGTAAATAGTGTAAATAATGTTTAGTCAATACATATACCTACCAATAAGAGGCACTATGAGGGGTATATAGCATATATTGTCTTTGTTACTGTTTGATTATGCTCCTCATTATGTGCTTTCTTTTTTAGGAAACTTCATAGATAGTTAAGGATTATGTATCAATATGGTATTCTAGACTGTAAAAATACAAAGGAGCTTGGATATAATCCTATAGTGGGTAATTAGATTTAATGTTTACCTATTGTGGGTTATGGATTATCCTTAATACACTGTCTGGTTGCTAATCCATTAGCTATAACAAAGAAAGAAGGCGCCACAATAGTGCAGGGTCAATGGTGTCAGAGAATTCCCCACTCAAAAATCCCGTACTTACAGAATCCAAAGCACTAGTGTAGTGCTATATGTGCCTTCTGGGCTCTTACAGTCGCCCAGCAAACTGCTCCACGGTGTACTGCCAGCTCCTCTGAGATGACTTGACACTGTATTGACCAGTGTGTATAACTGTGGCTATTACTGGCCACCAGTAAGGAGTGATAAAGATAATAGTTTAAAAATTAAAAATTCAAAGGTCCGTGGCAAGTCTAATGTAGATAAAATTTAAAACTTAATACTTTTGTACTTTTTATTTTTAATTTTTTGCACTGATTTGGCACATTTAATGTGATACATTTGTGTTTCAAACATTGATTATTTGATATAACTATTAATATATCACGTTTAGCACAATATAGGCGCATCCAATTAAGCATATTTATATGTGATATATATTTAATCCATTAGCTGCCTTTGATATTTTCCTTATACCACCTTAAAAGTATAATTGTGGCTTGGTTACATAGCAACCGAGTAAACATTCACCTAATCAACCTTAAAATCTTTTTTGCCCTGCTGTTGCATAGCGACCAAGTAAACAAACAGTATATGCACATGGCGAGGGGTGATGACATCATCCAGTGCGCCGTGGTGAAACAGTGATGACGTCATAAAAAGGTGCCAGTCTAGTGCTATAACATGGAGACACTGGTGACCTGTAACACATGTTCCGGTAATCCGGATCTGCATGGCTTGAGGCATGTCACAATCTGCAAATATAAAGTAATCGAATGTACTGAATGGTCAAGATATTACAACAAGTATTTGTTACATAGTGTAATATGCTTCTATATATGGTGTTTGTATTTAGCAATAGAAAAACTGGTATAGTTATACTTTATTTGTAAGAAAGCAATTAGTAAAATGGTGACACTTCTTGACATTGTGAAAATAACCTGTGTATATTTGCTTGGATAAGATTGTAACTAGTATACATATATGCATTGTTGGTTTTTATTGTACTTGGAAAATTATTTGGTTTTGAAAACGGTTTAAGTAAGAACCCAAACGTTGACCTGATGTTGAATTGAATTGAACTTTTACTTTAAATAAGACCTGAGAGTGCTATTCACTACAAATGGATATATGACTACACTAAAGTATAACACCCAGGCTGGATAGAAGGAAACAATTTGAGATATATATATATCTGTGGTTCAGAAAGAGCATACCATTTATTTTAAACAACTTTCCAGTGTACTTTTATTATGAAATTGTCTGCATTTTTTTATTCTTTGTTAAAAAGCAGGGCGTTAATCTCAGGAGCATACATTTGTCTGCAGCACTAAATGGCAGGAATTCTGCTAAAATGTAATACATTTGCAAGAACATTAGATAGCAACAATTTTTCTGTCATGTAGTGTTCTAGGTATGTGCACACTTTTAAAATTGTATCTATTTTTTGTTTTTTAATTTATATGTTCTGCCTGAATCACAAAAGAAAAATGTGGGTTACATACACACATACAAATATATACACATACATCTCTGAGCCCTTTTCAGTCCAACGCCTTGTCATATACCGTATCCCTTTAAAATACTTGTTATACATTTATTTTAATAAATATATACATTTAATACGTATATTTATTAGTGTAATACTTTATTTTAATTTGCTTTACCTGTGTTTTGTTATACTTTTATTGTAGCCCTAACAGTTTACTTCAGGTCTCAAGTTGGCTAACTATTTTAGCGTTATTTTCTGTTGTGCTCAAACGCAACACATAACTCACAACTTGTAATCTGAGTGATAAACATTCTCTGGTAATTCGGTTTTAGCATCTGCATTTTCATACATTAGGCAATCAATTAATATTAACCACATTTCCTTTACTCTGCATATTTGTTTAGACACTTGCTAAAACCCTGTTAGTAATAGTTTTTAATAGGCATTGGCAAAATTTTGGATTTTGCATTTGTTTATCAAATTGATTTACACAGATCTTTGTGTGTTGCACTTTTACACTGATAAATCAGGTGCTGAAAATAGCTTAATGTCACTACCTATGGCCATATTCAGCATTTGTTTAGCAAACGAGTTCTGCATCTTAAATTTTGCCCATCCCTAGTTTTTACATACTTGCTCAGTATGAATGCAAGCAAACAAAATGTTCCAGCTTTATCACATACATAACTCTGATTATTAAACTAATTTAAACAGTTGTACTTCTATTTAAATGTTACAAAAAATAAAGCTAACACCAAAGTTGAGTTTTTGCACAGGAAATTTGAATAGAATGAAGTGGGGGCCTATATTTAGAAACTTGCTTATATTACTACATTAAAAGTATGTATTTTCTGCTTTAAAAGCATATGTATCTTTGTGCAATAAAACTGAACTCTCTGTTTATGCTTTACATTTTTAATGAACTATATAAATATATATAAATTCAAATGTTTGATCACATTCAAACAGTTTTAGATGCTTTATAGAAGTCTCATAGCCATATTTGAAAGCTTTGAGTTTAAACATTTGAATGTTCATTTTGCTGTTTAGAATGCTCCCAGATAATTAGTGTAATATGGTTGCCAACTTTACATCTAATTTAAACTTAAACATTTGTAAAATAGATCACTGAAAACTGCAGTGCTCATATATGGTTTGTTGTAGTCTTGTAGTAAAAAGTGACTTAATCAAACCATTTTTTAGGATTATCTCTTAAGATTTCTAGTAGCACTTCTAGTAGTTTCCTGAAAGCAGCCTGTGAAGAAAATACTTTTACGCATTTCCTAGACAAACTTTTTTTTTCTTTTTCAGATTCATTTGTAAAAAGAAGTGAACTGAATTGAAGCAAAGGTGATGGACGAAGGAAAGCTGTCAAACATGTCAAGATGCCATTGCATATTATATGGTTAACAGGGTGATGGCCACATACCATGACTGCTAGTCTCTTGCAACACACAGTAAGTAGTTTTTTTTATTCATCATGATCAGTCTTCAGTTCGCACTTCATGCTAGACACATCTTTCTTCAGATGAACATCATTTTATCTGCAAAAGTAAGATTTTATTCAAATGTTTTGCTCTATGAAAAGGTTGTATGAGCCTAAAATAATAGAATTCATTATTATGAAAGAATTATGAATACTTTAAAATTGAGAGAACATACATTTAGCGTTTCTTTTTATATGTTTGCTAATTATAAGCATTTTTCTTATTTTACATATGTTTTAAGATTTGCAGAAAATAAAATAATGAATAACTATAGATGTATTTAATTCAAATATAATTTAGACTCAGAGTTTATAATGCACATTTTCCAGTTTCTTCTAAGGCAGATATTTTTTTCCCTAACACCTGATTCACTAAATAATTTTATAATATATAAAATTTTCATTGCATTAATAATAATATTTTATACATTTTTTTAAAGTATGTAGATGGCTAAGGCATAATGGTCATTTTTGGTTTTGTAGAACCTTTATTTAATACATGTTGTGATATTGACATGCTGCAATGTCTACTGATTTTATAATTACATGGGATTTATATAGCTATTAGGACTGAAAGAACTGCAGCACATTGCATAACAATGACATATTTGTGCCGTTCTAGTGTTTTTGTTATTCTTCATGTAAGTTAAATTTAAAAATGTGAGTTATTTATCACATACAAAACTATATTTGATGACTATCTAAATATGCCATAGTTATATCCAGGGCCATGTAACCGTGTTACTCTGTTAATTCTATAAAAATAAGGAATTTAATCAAGTTGCAATTGAAAGAAACAGCTCTCTATTTATAGAGGATAATATGGCATGATCATAGTTTTATCATAATATGTAGCATGTGCAAACAAATGTTTGTAGTGAACATGCTGAAGATTTTCAAAGAATCTACAGCCAGCTAAATATTGCTTATAGTTAATTCACTATCATGTGAGGATGCTCTCCCAAATCTTAGTAAGTCATATTACACTAGTATTATTAGTAAATGTTAGCAATTATTTTAATTATTGATAATAATAATGTGAAATATGCTAAAGGGGTAACTTCTTTTATGTGTTGTTGGCAGTGGCTATAAATATTTAGTAGAGGGAATGTGCTGTTCTATTCTGATAGCAGTACACTATTCATATGCTCTATAAAAATATAATTAAAAACAGTACAATGCTTTTATTACTTGCCAAATGAACTAGGATGCCCTAGTATGGTATGCTGTAAATATCTGATGCTGATATAACACTATTCTGTAACAGGGGCTGTCTAGTACATGAGTAGGTAAATAACATTATTGGCCAGGATAGCTGAACCTGAAAACATTTTGTATCATAAATGTATTATATAACAGACTAAAACTTAGTCAATGTGGTAAATATGTTGTTTATTTAGAAAACAAGGATATAATACATCTATATGTCATATAAACAAAAACAAGACAGATTTCATTTTAGTATTATATATTCTCCATGCCTATATAAAAAAAAACTACACTTAATTTCTTTATTTAATGTTAAAACAGTGCATGACCCCTTAAGGCCACAATACAGTATATTTCTGGGAAGTGATGTTTTTGCCCTCAAAGCTCAAATTTGTACTACATACTTCAAGTATTATAATCTTTTTTTTTTTTTTTACAAGTAATCATATTATTTTAAATGGCGATTGGTATTTTTGCCTAGTAGTACAGTACAGTTGTTCGAAACGCGTCAGTTGTTCTTTCAATAAATATATCCTAATTAAGTTATACATTTAAAATGGAAGTGAGCAGACTAAAAAGAATGCAGAGATTTTTTTTTAATCTTGATAAAACGCTGAACAAACTTTAAAGAAAGTAAAACAAATGCATTTTAATTGCATATGATGTCAAAATTGTTAATTGTATTTTTCCTTAATATGATTTAATTATCTGAAAAAAAGTGTTTCTGGTAAATCATTTTTTAATGTTTAGATTATGTATATTATGTTTTATATAAAAAAATATACATTCTTTTGCAATGCAGCATTCAATATAAAATATTTACTAGATATAAATAAAAGGGTTTTTTGACACATTTTATCACATGAACCAACTTGGCCATCCCTTTGTATTTATTTTAAACCCAATAAAAAATGATGCTGTGAACAATCAAAATGTGAAGTAAATTAATCAAAATAACTACAAAGAATAACTAAGTTTAACAGCACATATAAGAAAAAAATGACACCTAAGCAACAAGATAAGAGAATAATCATCACTTGCTGGGTTTGTTGTTGTTTTTTTTGGTGTGTGATTTTTTTTAGAATTATTTAAAATTTTTGGAAAATTATTCTCAGAATATCATAAGCACCAAACATAAGTTTTCCTCCACTCAATGACTTTATATTTTTTCAAGCTATTACTTAACCCCTTCTTTTTCTAGCTCTTCGGGGCTCTGGAGAAATGCCCGCAGTATATAGGGGCTACACTAGTCTCTTCAGTTGTCAATACTTATTTATTACAGGTGTTTTTATTATTAATATGATTATTAGTAGTAGTAGTGGTAATAGTAGTTGAAGTAGTAGTATTAAGTTTTAGTTTGTGTGTTCCTTCTACTCACCCAGTGGAAGCCATTAGATTTCATTGCCATGCAATAGGTAACAAAAGTATCAGATGTAAAATAGATGCAATATCAAAATCAATTCTGTCTTACTATTTGTTTTGCCTTTATATTTTAATCTAGCTAATTTGTTCCAGCTGTTTATCTGCAAAACCCAATGAAAGGATGCACCATTCCATGTTCCCCTTATAATATGTAAATTCATTTAAAAAAAAGTATTTTAAAGGGATATGAAACCCACATTTTTTTATTTCATGATTCAGATAGAGCCTGCAATTTTAAGCAACTTTCCAATTTACTCATTTATTTTTCTTCATTCTCTTGGTATCTTTATTTTTTAAAAAGCAGGAATGTCAGTGTAGGAGCTGGGCCATTTTGGTTCAGCACCCTGGGTAGCACTTGCTGATTGGTGGCTACATTTATAACTGAGCCCTAATAACTTTTTTTGTACAACTTAAAAAAAAAAATCATTAGATAGTGTTATTATGAATGTAACTGTGTGTAAAAGTGTTTTCATGTATTTTTAATGTGTTATCTGACACTTTTTTAATTCTTTAAACAGTTAACCAGAGCTCTGAGGACGCAGTAATCATTCTAGCGTTAATCACGATTTTGTTCATGCATTCGCATTAACTTTCAACTTGTAATATGAGTGCTAAACCTGACGCACACAAACATCCATGATAAACCCCTTTACGCTTGAGCGTAACTGTTAGCTCTTCACTCGTATCTGTCCCTTACTGTTTTTCTTTAATCCACTAAATACTAAGTCAGTTAAAATTACTCTAGAAGATTTATGACATCAAGCAATATATCTCTCACACACAAATGGCTAAATGCACCAACCGTACCTCTTAAGAATGTCTCACCCTTAGTGGTTATACAAACATTCACAAAAACTTGAGCGATGGAATAGAAGAGAAAATGCACTTACAGTTTCTCCATATGTCAGAGCACTCACCGCTCTCCACTCTCCTGTCTAAGCGAACCAGCTACACTGTCTTCACAGTGTAATCCTCAAACTTTCTGCTATCTAGACAGGGGCGAAACTACAGGGGGTGCACTACCACTGCCTGCACTGATATCATGTGAGTGTGACATGACTACAGGGGTTAGTGATTCTGTTTTACCCATTGGTGTTTATGTGTGTGTGTATTGTGTGTGTGTGTGTGTGTGTGTGTGTGTGTATATGTATGTGACTGTGTGTGTATTTATGCATGTATGTGTGTTTGAGTAAGTTTGTCGAACCAGCAAATTACAGACCTTGTTACTACAGCATGGGGGGGCAGGGGGTAAACAGTGTCACTATACAGTACCACTATATACAGTATGGGGGTGGGCCATGTCACTGACTACTGTGGTCACTTTATAAAGTACTGGGCGGGTAGGGTCAGGCCAGCCATCTCACCGGCAGATTACAGACTGTGTCACTAACTTACTATATACAGTACTGGGGGGTTAAACAGTAATAGGGGGTCAGACCATCTCACAGACTGTGGGCTCAGGGTACCTCCTTTTGCAGACATGTAATCTGATTCACATTTTTTTCTGTGTTAAATGTAAAAAAAATAATAATATGTATTAAATTCACCTTTTTTTGGAGGGGGAGGGGTGGTGGGGGGGCCCATTCTTAGATTCTTGAACCTGGGCCCTGTGGTTTCTAGTTACGCCTCTGTATCTAGATCATGTGATCAAACACTTCCGGGTATATGCCCTTACTCTTGGTACAGCTGGAGAGAGCCCAATGGAAATAATCCAAAACAGTCAACAAGCACCAAGCACGACCCAAAACAGCTCAATCTCCAACAAATTTTATTCCAGAATAAAAAGTACAAAACCAACGTGGGCTACAGCATACAAAAAATGGTAAAACAAGATTAAAACAAGCACGGCAACATCCCTAGCTTATCCCTAGCTCAATATGCATCTCGGGAATCACCCATAATCATAGTTCCTGCTGGTTTTTAACAAAAACACATTCACTAGAAAGCTAATCCAATGGTTCCTCTATCTAACACTAATGACTTTAAACATTATCATTAGTTATCATTTAAACATTATCATTAGTTTATCCCACAAAACACCAAACAAATATTATCCTCCAATATACCACTTTCTGTAGGAGGACAACAAACACAACAACTTAAACGTATATACTGCCCTCCCAGCCTATAATATCCATTCAGCTTTATTGCCAGCTTTAATAATATAATCTGATTTTAAAAAGGAGGAAAAAAATGTTTTGTTTTTTTGTCTATAGTTTTTTCTATATATATTCCAACCCTATTTGTAAAAGAAGTTCTCTACTTGTTTTTCTAAGTATTTCTGTATATCACATTGTTCCATAATCATTTAAATATAAAGTTTATTTAGACACTCCTTAAGTTTTGGGGATATTGGAGATTTCCAAGCTCTCGTAATTTGATTCCTACCGAACATTAAGACTGTATTTATTTTATTATTGCATCTGTCGCCTTTAAATAAAAAAATACAATCAAAAGCTGTGAAATGTATTTTTTCATTCTCTTAATTTTGGGACAGGCAAAAATGTAGTGCATGATATAAGCTCCTGCTAAACTATGTTTTTTTACATAAAAACACTCTTAATTTTTCTTCCATTTTGACTTCATTTTAGGTGTGATATATGCTAAATTCACTAATCGTAAATGTGACTCTTTCCAAGAAGCAGATAAAATAGCTCACCTTACCCTAGTTATATTTTTTCAGGACATATATCATAGCCATAGTTCCTATTCCACCTATGAGCCAGCTTTTCTAATACTCTTCCTGCTTGGTTTTGTGTTACATAATTATACCACAATGATATTGAATCTTTACCATCCTTACATTGTTTCAGCAATTTTACCTGCCTCCCATTTTGACATATCTTCCAAATTATATGCTATTTAATTTCAATAACTACTCAATTGCAAGTATGCAACACATTGGTTATCTAAGACTTATTTTGTCTTTCTTACTAGCTGTACACCACTTTGTGCAAAGCATATTGGTTTGAATTTGCCAGCCAGGCAGAGTTACATATGCAGTCATTACTGAACTGGATTTCCTAAATTTGCTTTGGGAAAGCTTGCAAAAACCTATATGCACCTGTCATGTTTCTAAGGCGTTTTATAGACATATATGGAAGCAAAAAAAATAAACAGCCAATAAGAATTAAGAACTTCAACAAAAAGTCTCTTGATAAGCTGAACTAAAGACATGTTTATATTTTCCTATAATGTTGCATCAAACCATAATAAAACATTTTAAAATATAATTTAGAACATTTTATAGTGTCTAATCAGTAAATTGAACTATTGAACAAACATTAATCTTATCAAATTTAATTTGAAAAAAGTGTTATAAATTAAAAGTGTAATTTGTTTACTGTTTGAACATTTTAATTACAAAATATATTTTTTTTTTAAATAAATTTTTTATTGAGGTTTTAAAAGAGAAAGAACAAAAAATCAAAAACATGTCCTATACACATCCAACTAAGTATCGGCAGAAGAAATGACATCCAGACAATAAGTAAAGCAGTTACATCGACACAGTATTAATCAATATGTAAGTAAGTCCTTGGCTGGTGTGTACACTAGAATTTTTTTAGAGCATAGGACTATGAAACCTCATTTTAACTTTTATAACAGTAGCATTTCATCAGATGACAATAGAAAATGAGAAGTTACTTGGGCCAGATTAGGTAAAAGGTATAGAGTCTATAACAAGAGATAAGGTTAAGTTTGTCTCAGTGAGATAAGAGCTAATATGTAATTATATTCCTAGGATTGCTGAAGGAGAGATACCTTTATTTCCTTCATGCGAGGGAAGAAAGTATTCTATAATCATATGGCCTAGTAGATTACCAAGTGTCATCTGATGGTGGGTATAAGGGAATTTAGCAGCGGGCAAGAGCCGCTCGTAGTGGGGGGAAAATGGGGGGAGGGGGGGGCGAGGCTTCATAAGTTAGGAGAGGGTATTAGAAAGTAGGGAGCTAGTAGGGATAGTGCCATTAAACAATAGAGGAGGGTATACGTAATGTAATATCTGGCAATATACTATCTTGGGGGTATGCACTACAAGGTTCATATATATATTAGGATTAACCTGGTAGAAAGTAAAAGATCATAGGTGATAAAAGTACATATGCACACTGAGCTTTAGAGAGGCTACAGGGGGCTCAAGTAACCAAAATGAGACATTAAAGTATAGGTACCCAAAAGATAACTTTCATAGGAATTAGTAGTGTTCATGTACAGTGCACCATATAAACTCTGTCACTACAAAATCAAGCATGGTAGCGTATATTACGTCTAAACAGTAAAGAACCTAGGGGTTTGGGCCAGAACCATAGAGCTTTACACTATCACTCTAAAATAGCTAGTCTATAGGAGGGGGTTGGGCGGTGTAGATGAGTAAAATTGTCATGAGCTGGGAGTACTATATTCTATTACAAATCAGTCTGGGCATCCTGGATAAAGTCACATTCACAACCAGGTTGACATACATTACAAATACAGAACAAAAATTAAGAACAGTTAGTACATCAATCTGTATCACAGACACAAAATAAACAAGAAATAAAGGGAGCATAATAATAAATAGGCTAGTCCCAGAGTGCTCTTCCTAGAGCCCGAAGTGCTAACTGTGTATTACTAATGTTCCAATTGAAAACTCAGGGACATCAAACAGGAAGCATTCCCAATACAGTACACGTAACAACAATAACCTTTTATACTAGGACAGGTGGCATCTAGTGGATCTAAGAAAAATTAGTAGGTTGTAAGGGGGAGGTTACAAACCCTCATATGGCACTCTCAGCTATAATACAAAAGAAATGGAGAGATAAGAAAAATTATTAGTGAAGGTAATTAACTTATAGGGAACATAACAAGTATAGTCTCATTGGAACAGATGAGAGATGGCCGGGAAGAAACTAATAATTAAAATAATTAAGACACCACCGGAGCCAGTCTAGTGTCCATGATAGATATATGTCCTCTCTAGCCCACACCAATTTTCTTATCAGATTGGGGATCTCTGCCGTATCCAAAGCCTAACCTGCAGTTGGATATGATCTGAAGGGCTCCAGAGAGTCTCACTCCCGAAGCTAATAGTTGTCTCCATTCTCTAGACACTACCGAGTCTCTTAGGTGGTGTGTGGTTATCCGGAGGGTCAGTGGGCATTGCCGCTGCGGCAGTGTTAGGCTGCTCTCATGTGGGAGCCGTGGTAGAATAATTGGGCTAGTAGAAGCTGAGACTAAATACCTGCGCTGCAACAGACCATAGTCTATAGCTGAGATCTCTCCATCGTCTCGATCGGTCTGCACCTTTGAGTTAGGGGTAGGTAGTACTTGTGCCAAATTTAAGTGTTCCTTATTTTTGGGATGGAGCTCGCTCTGGAACTGAGACTGGTGTCTCCCAGCAACCGGCCGCTTCGCCGGGAGACAAGATGATATCCTGATGAGGTCTATGGGGGAGTCACTGACAGCGCTTAGCTCTGAGTTGTAATCCAAAGGTATCTCTACCCGGTCCTGCAAGGTAGGGCTGTCATGTGAGTTGACTATGGGAGTTAGGGCCTCTAGGGCACTCGCTGATGGGTTGTCTCCCTCTATGGCGTCACGTAGTCTGGCGGAAGCCTGATCTAAGAGGTACTCCGTATCTCCTGTAGATATATTGCTCCGTTTGTTGTGGAGGATTGCAGCAAGAGAGTCAAACTGTCTCTCCATCTTGTTGGCCAATAATCATAATATCTGCACTGCTGTACCAGGCATCTTGAAGTATGAGCTGACACCCTATTTACCGGTTAAGAGCTCCTCTTTAAGTATGTACCTCACGGTATCCTTGGGGGCCGGGGAGAAGGCAAAGTAGTTTTGCTGCGGTATTCAGGGAAAGTCTGTCTGCCTACAGCGCTGAGCTCCACGCGGTCTGCAAGATGGCCGCCACTGAGATGGGTTGTGTGAGAGTTGTGGGGAGTGGGAAAAAGCCCCGTGTAGTCGAGTTGAAGTCCCTCAAACAGTTTCAGGTCCTATAGCATTTATCTCCCTGATAGTGGAGACCTATTTCTTGAGTTCTTGGGCAGATCTGAAAGCCCCGTGTAGTCGAGTTGAAGTCCCTCAAACAGTTTCAGGTCCTATAGCATTTATCTCCCTGATAGTGGAGACCTATTTCTTGAGTTCTTGGGCAGATCTGAGAGGTCTAGGTAATAGATAAAGATAGTATGTGAGCAGAGCTCTCTAGATGTGCGACCGCTCAGATGCCTGGCTGACTCCGCCCCCACAAAATAAACTTTTAATATAAAATAACTCCAGAGTTTACTATGTGCAAATTAATTTGAAAACCATTGAATGCTGATGGATTGGAATTGCTCCAAATCTTAAAATACCCTATGAGCAGTTCTACCTGATTTAAACAGATCCCTTTTAGCTGCTATGTGTTGCAGACATCATGGGGGATATCTATCAAGCCGTCAACTTTGTTGAATTCGACGGCACCAATACGCTCGCCTAACATCATGGCTGCAGACCTGAATACGATCTCCATATTTATAAATAAAGCCGCGCACCAAGTACGGGGCGATGAGCATCGGACTGTTGTTAACTAACAGTCATCGATCTCGCATCTATTCGGCTTTTTACCAACTTTATTTATACCCTGTCACTAAACGCCGCCACTATACTAAAATGTTTAACCCCTATCCCACCGCTCCTGGACCCCACCTCCACTAAATTAAGTTATTAACCCCTATCCCGCCGCTCCCGGACCCCGCCGCCACTAAATAAAGTTATTAACCCCGAAACATCTGGCCTCCCACATCACTACCACTAACTAAACCTAGTAACCCCTAAACCGCCAGCTCCCCACATCGCCATAAACTAAATTAAGCTATTAAACCGTAAACCTAACAAGCCGTTAACTTTAAATTAAAATTACAACATCCCTATATTAAAATAAATTTAAACTTACCTGTAGAATTAAAATAAACTATTTTTATACTATGAATTAACCTACCCTAAATATTATACTACACTTAAATTAAACTACCAATTAAATTAACTAAATTACATATTGAAAAAAGCCTAACCCTACTCAAATTATTTAAATATACTATTTAACCTTATTAAAAATTACTAAATTACAAAAAAAATAAACGCTAAGTTACAAAAAGTAAAAAACAATAAATTACACATTATCAAAAATAAAAAAGAATTAAACCAAATCTAATAGCCCTATCAAAATAAAAAAGCCCCCCCCCCAAATAAAAAAACCCTAGCCTACAATAAACTACCAATGACCCTTAAAAGGGCCTTTTGTGGGGCATTGCCCCAAAGAAATCAGCTCTTTTACCTGTAAAAAAAAATACAAACACCCCCCAACAGTAAAACCCCCCAACCAACCTCCCAAATAAAAACCCTATCTAAAATAACCTAAGCTCCCCATTGTCGTGAAAAGGGCATTTGTTTGGGCACTGCCCTTAAAAGGGCATTTAGCTCTTTTACTGCCCAGACCCTACTCTAAAAATAACCCAAATAAATGCAATAAAACTCTTCTGAATGAAATCCCTCTTATATGCAAGTTGACTTTGTTACGTAACCAAGACAGCGAAAAGTAACTAATAACACTGTCACAAGCTCAAGTGCTCATATTCAACTCACATCTTATAAAGTATCCTGTGTAATATTTTATAAAAGCATTGCATGCAAGCTTATGGCAGAGTCTCAAGGTCTACTCCCTATTGTTTTCTAGCTGTTTAGCTGTAATAGCCACATACAGGTCAAAAATTACTTTTAAAGTGTGTAAATAACTCACTTGTGACCACGGTTGAAGTACTGGATAATTCCCAAGTCTCAGCGAGTAAACGGTAAGTAGACGAGTGTCCTCTTCTTGCCACCTTCGTGCAGCTTCAAGCAATTGCTGTCAGTGCTGTCTGTGTCCAGACGCTTGTACGGCTAATCTTCACAGGTGTTGAAAGGGCTTCCCCACTACGCCCTTAGTAGATACAATATTGCAAGATACAAAAAGGTACAACACCTCTCAGATTTTCTTACCCAGAAATGACCAAAGACAGGCTATAAAATTGCAGTTAAAATGTTCATTTTATTTGGTTACTCAGATAAAAGTTTTCAAAAGGCACAGTGCATTCAGACCTGATCACCGCTTTTATCTGAGTAACCAAATAAAATGGACATTTTAACTGCAATTTTATAGCCTGTCTTTGGTCATTTCTGGGTAAGAAAATCTGAGAGGTGTTGTACCTTTTTGTATCTTTCTAAAAATAACCCCCCCAATAAACCCTTAAATAAACCTAACACTAACCCCGACGATCCACTTACAGTTATTGAAGTCCCGCTTGAAGGATCCATCAAGCTGGCAAGAAGTCTTCATCCGGGCGGCTTCTTCAATCTTCATCCAGCCGGCGAAGTCTTCATCCAGATGGCATCTTCTATCTTCCAATCAGCAAATAGGATTTGAGCAGCTCTCATCCTATTGGCTGTTCCAATCAGCCAATAAGATTGAGCTCTCATCCTATTGGCTGATTGGAACAGCCAATAGGATTTTAGGAGCTCTAATCCTATTGGCTGATTGGAACCTTTCAGCCAATAGGAATGCAAGGGATGCCATCTTGGATGACATCATTTGCAATCAAGTTCCAGTTTACAGCGGTGACCGTATTGAAGAGGAGCTCCACGCCGGATGTCTTCAGGATGGACCCGCTCCACGCCGGTTGGATGAAGATAGAAGATGCCGTCTGGATGAAGACTTTGCTAGCTGGATGAAGATGGAAGAGGCTGCCCGGATGAAGACTTCTTGCCGCCCGGATGAAGACTTCCTGCAGGCTGGATGGATCCTTCAAGCGGGACTTCAATAACTGTAAGTGGATTGTCGTGGGTTAGTGTTAGGTTTATTTAAGGGTTTTTTGGGTGAGTTTTATTTTTAGAGTAGGGTCTGGGCAGTAAAAGAGCTAAATGCCTTTTTAAGGGCAATGGGGAGCTTAGGTTATTTTAGATAGGGTTTTTATTTGCAGGGGTTGGTTGTTGGGGTGGTGGGTTTTACTTTTGGGGGTGTTTGTATTTTTTACAGGTAAAAGAGCTGATTTATTTGGGGCAATGCCCCACAAAAGGCCCCTTTAAGGGCCATTGGTAGTTTATTGTAGGCTAAGGTTTTTTATTTTGGGGGGACTTTTTTATTTTGATAGGGCTATTAGGGCTATAATTATTTTATTTTTGATCATGTGTTTTTTTTTCATAATTTAGTGTTTTTTATTTTTTGTAACTTAGCGTTTATTTTTTTTGTAATTTAGTAATTTTTAATAAGGTTAAATAATATATTTAAATAATTTGAGTAGGGTTAGGGTTTTTTAATATGTAATTTAGTTAATTTAATTGGTAGTTTAATTTAAGTGTAGTATAATAGTTAGGTTAATTAATAGTTTAAAAATAGTTTATTTTAATTCTACAGGTAAGTTTAAATTTATTTTAAGATAGGGATGTTGTAATTTTAATTTAAAGGGACAGTCTACACCAGAATTGTTATTGTTTTAAAAGATAGATAATCCCTTTATTACCCATTCCCCAGTTTTGCATAACCAACACAGTTATATTAATATACTTTTAACCTCTGTGATTATCTTGTATCTAAGCCTTTGCAAATTGCCCCTTTATTTCAGTTCTTTTGACAGACTTGCAGTTTAGCCAATCAGTGTCTGCTCCCAGATAACTTCACTTGCACGAACACAGTGTTATCTATATGAAATACATGAACTAACACCCTCTAGTGGTGAAAAACTGTTAAAATGCATTCTGAAAAGAGGTGGCCTTCAAGGTCTAAGAAATTAGCATATGAACCTCCTAGTTTAAGCTTTTAACTAACAATACCAAGAGAACAAAGCAAAATTGGTGATAAAAGTAATTTGGAAAATTGTTTAAAATTACATGCTCTATCTGAATCATGAAAGTTTATTTTGGCCTAGACTGTCTCTTTAAAGTTAGCAGCTTGTTAGGTTTAGGGGTTAATATCTTAATTTAGTTTATAGCGATGTGGGGATGGCGGTTTAGGGGTTAATAGGTTTAGTTAGTGGTAGTGATGTGGGAGGCCAGAGGTTTAGGGGTTAATATGTTTATTTTGTGGCGGCGGGGTCCGGGAGCGGCAGAATAAGGGTTAATACTTTTATTTAGGTTGCAGCGGGATCGGGGAGCGGCGGAATAGGGGTTAATAAATTGTATTTAGGTTGCAGCGATGTTGGGGCGGCAGATTAGGGGTGTTTAGACTTGGGGGCTTATGTTAGGGTGTTAGGTGTAAACGTAACTTGTTTTCTATCATAGAAATCAATGGGATATCTGGCAGCATCGAACATAAGCTTTTGCTGCTTTCAGACTCCCATTGATTGGCATCCGCGGCCTCCAGGGTGGCAGATTGAAGACCCTGTACTCTGGGCTGGAATAGCCACGAGCGTACCTGTTAACTATTTGATAACTTTGAAAAAGTTTCAAATAGAGCCAAATGTGTATTCGGAACATCTGTTATGACGTAAGCATCGATCTGTGTCAGATTGAGACCGGCGGATCGTATGTTACGTCACAGATTTCAACTTTTGCCAGTCTGTAGGCTTTGATAACAAGGTCAGATCAAGCTCGCAGCAATTACGCTGCGGAATTCCAGCGTATTTGCGGTTGGCGGCTTGATAAATATCCCCTAAAGGTTGAGCAGATGAAGAGGTAAAGTGTTCAATCTTTTAAACATTGTTTTAGTTGTTCTATGTGATACTACAAGTGTTTTTTACTATCTAAAATGTTTTGAAATAGAGGAAATTGTGATATTATCAAATTCATAATCTAAATTTGTTCCCATTTGAAAAACTCTAATAATTCAAAAAAAATTTAAATTAATGTACACAATTCTGAATACACTACACAATTGCATTATTGGAGTAACTTACATCAATTTCTGTCATTGTTTAGGCTTTCTGTAGTTTATTGACAGAAAAACCAAGCATGAGTCACACAGTAACGAATAGCTTTATATTCTCATTAAACTATCTAAATTATTTAAAAGTTTCACAGCTACACTATGGGGCCGATTTATCATCGGTATGTCCGACATGATCGCTTAGCGGATTATGTATGACAGACATCGATGAATGCCGACAGCATACGCTGTTGGCATTTATCATTGCACAAGCAGTTCTGGTGAACTGCTTGTGCAATGCCGCCCCCTGCAGATTTGGCCACTAGCAGGAGGTGTCAATCACCCCGATCATATAGGATTGGGCGGATTGATGTCCACAGCCTCAGAGCAGGCAGACAAGTTATGGAGCAGCAGTCTTTAGAATGGTGCTTCATAACGGCTGTTTCCGGCAAGCCTGAAGGCTCGTGCGGAAACAGGGGCATAAAGCTCCATTCGGAGCTTGATAATTCGGCCCCAAAGTCTCTTTGATAGTAATTGTTAATATGGGCAAGTCAGACAAGAAACAGGCCTTGAAGACTAAAATCAAAAACAAAAGTCAGAGCAAAGCAGTGGATATTGTGATTGAGTGCTGCACATTGTTGCTGCTCTATACAAATAAATTATACTTCTACTAATAATAATAATAATAACAATAATGATAACAAAAATAATAATAATTGAACTCGGGGGCCAACATAGGTTTAGCCAGTGCAACAAGATGATATCATTGACAGGCTGGGGATTAAAGACTCCATCAGCGTCCATCAGCAGGAGCAACAAGGTCATTATGACTCAACAGATATTATAACTGGATAGTATAGTAAACAAGTACTCTAGTTTGGCTGGTATAACTGACAAGCACAATTAGAAGAATGTATGGATGATGCAGGTTGCATGATATGGTAGATAGGCACTGTGAGAGGCTAAATATGACTTACAGGTACTATAGACGGATTAGTCTTGCAGGTAAATTAGACAACTGAATACAATCAGCAGGATTGGTAAGCAAGTACTAATATGATAGGATAGTGTTTGCCAACAAGTACAATAGCAGGAGTGGACAGCAGCAGATACAATAGCAAGAATGGGAAAGAAGTGCAGTACACAGGTATTGTACAACAGATACAGTATCAGGAAAGGCTATCAGAGCAGAGTGGCTTAATGTATCATATTTTTTAGGGCAGCTGGAGAACAACCAACAATTGAGGAGACATGAAACAAGTGTTTGAAGTGTTCCCTAAGAGAAATGCATTCCTGCCCAACAGCCAGTCGTACATCCTTGTAGGAGACCCCCAAGACTCCATGGCACTACTTTGGACTTTGCATTTATCAATTACTAGTTGATAAGCCTGCCCAGGGCAGTCTATATTTTGAAAATACAACCTCCCAAGCTACAAAAAATAAAAAATAAAAATACTGAAAAAATAAACAAAGCTATCAAAAATAATAAAATTAAACCTAAACTAATACCCCTATAAAAATAAAAAAAAGCAAAATAAAAACACCCCCTAATCGAAAACTAAACTACCAATAGCCCTTAAAAGGGCTTTTTGTAGGGCATTGCCCTAAGTTTAACAGCTCTTTTACATTAAAAATAAACAAAGTCCCCCCAACAGTAAAACCCCCCACCCACCAAACCCCCCAAAATAAAAAAAAACTAACACTAATAAACCTAAACTACCCATTGCCCTTAATTCAGCTCTTTTTCACTGCCCTTGAAAGGGCATTCAGCTCTTTTGAAATTTGCCCCAAAAAAACCCTAATCTAAAAAAACTAAACCGCACACAATTACCAGCACTGCTTTGAGCTGGTTTTACGTGCTTGCGCGCGATTTCCCCATAGACATCAATGGGGAGAGACGGTTAAAAAAAGCCTAACACCTGCAATAACGGAGCATAAAGCTCCGTAACGCAGCCCCATTGATTCCTATAGGGAAAGAAAATGTATGTT
Source organism: Bombina bombina (assembly GCF_027579735.1). NCBI lineage: Eukaryota > Metazoa > Chordata > Amphibia > Anura > Bombinatoridae > Bombina > Bombina bombina. The sequence goes on from NC_069500.1 coordinate 594,961,618, forward strand.
TAAACCTAACACCCTAACATAAACCCTGAGTCTAAACACCCCTAATCTGCTGCCCCTAACATTGCCGACACCTACATTACACTTATTAACCCCTAATCTGCCACCCTCCACATTGCCGACACCTACATTACACTTATTATCCCCTAATCTGCCACCCCAGACATCGCCGACACCCACCTACACTTATTAACCCCTAATCTGACATCCCCCAATGTCGCCACTGCCACTATACTAAAGTTATTAACCCCTAAACCTCTGGCCTCCCACATCACTAATAGTGATGTCGCGAACTGAAAATTTTCCGTTCGCGAACGGCAGACTCGAACTTCCGCAACTGTTCGCGAATGGACGAACCGGGCGAACCGCCATTGACTTCAATAGGCAGGCGAATTTTAAAACCCACAGGGACTCTTTCTGGCCACAATAGTGATGGAAAAGTTGTTTCAAGGGGACTAACACCTGGACTGTGGCATGCCGGAGGGATATACATGGCAAAACTCCCACGGAAAATTACATAGTTGATGCAGAGCCTGGTTTTAATTCATAAAGGGCATAAATCACCTAACATTCCTAAATTGTTTGGAATAACGTGCTTTAAAACATCAGGTATGATGTTGTATCGATTAGGTAGTGTAAGAGTTATGCCCGCTTCACAGTGATAGACCAAACTCCCCGTTTAATGCACCGCAAACAACCGCAAACAATCCATTTGCACAACCACGAGATAGATAGATTTGATAGATACATAGATACATAGATTAGATAGATAGATCAATAGATACAATATACATTTGATAGATACGATAGATAGATAGATTTGATAGATAAATAGATAGATTTGATAGATATATAATTTCCCAGACAGAGAATTACAAGACGTGCGGTCTGGGACCCATGGTAAGGTTCCCAGAGGCAGTTGCGGCGCCAGGGGACGTGTATATGGCATGGATTTTAGGAACCAGGATATGGAAAAAGATGCTTGGTCGGTCCTCCTACTTCAAATTTGGGGCACTGCGCGTGCAATCTACTGTGCCACCAGATTTGAGTGGTGTGTTAAGTAGTACTATTCTGATCAGTTTAATACCTGTTACTCCCCCTATCAGGGGAGGTGTATATGGCATGGATTTTAGGAACCGGGAGATGGAACAAGATGCTTGGTCGGTCCTCCTACTTCAAATTTGGGGCACTGCGCGTGCAATCGTGGCCAGACTTTTAGCTGACGGACATTTGGCCGATGGACATTTGGCTGAAACACAAGTGGCTGTCACAAAACAGTCCGGCCACGAGATAGATTTGATAGATAGATACATAGATTAGATAGATCAATAGATGCAATATACATTTGATAGATACGATGGATAATTAGATAGATTTGATAGATAAATAGATAGATTTGATAGATATATAATTTCCCAGACAGAGAATTACAAGACGTGCGGTCTGGGACCCATGGTAAGGTTCCCAGAGGAAGTTGCGTTGAAAGGGGATGTGTATATGGCATGGATTTTAGGAACCGGGAGATGGAAAAAGATGCTTGGTCGGTCCTCCTACTTCAAATTTGGGGCACTGCGCGTGCAATCTACTGTGCCACCAGATATGAGTGGTGTGTTAAGCAGTACTATTCTGATCAGTTTAATCTGTTACTCCCCCTATCGGGGGAGGTGTATATGGCATGGATTTTAGGAACCGGGAGATGGAAAAACATGCTTGGTCGGTCCTCCTACTTCAAATTTGGGGCACTGCGCGTGCAATCGTGGCCAGACTTTTAGCCGACGGACATTTGTCCGACGGACATTTGTCCGAAACACAAGTGGCTGTCACAAAACAGTCCGGCCATGAGATAGATAGATTTGATAGATAGATACATAGATTAGATAGATCAATAGATGCAATATACATTTGATAGATACGATAGATAGTTAGATAGATTTGATAGATAAATAGATAGATTTGATAGATATATAATTTCCCAGACAGAGAATTACAAGACGTGCGGTCTGGGACCCATGGTAAGGTTGCGGCGCCAGGGGACGTGTATATGGCATGGATTTTAGGAACCGGGAGATGGAAAAAGATGCTTGGTCGGTCCTCCTACTTCAAATTTGGGGCACTGCACGTGCAATCTACTGTGCCACCAGATATGAGTGGTGGCACTGGGCAAGTGGGCCTGGCACACACGCTAGCAGGCTAATGTAATCTAATTGCAGTTGCCTGCCTGCCAGCATGTGTGCCAGGCGCACTTGCCAACTAGTGCCACCACTCATATCTGTTGTAACAGTAGTGTATATTTAAAAAAAAAAACTTTTTTGACTGTGAAACATCAGTCTGCTAGTGTAATCTAATAGCAGTTGCCTGCCTGCCAGCGTGTGTGCCAGGCTCACTTGCCAACTAGTGCCACCACTCATATCTGTTGTAACAGTAGTGTAAATTTTGTAAAAAAAAAACTTTTTTTACTGTGAAACATCAGTCTGCTAGTGTAATCTAATAGCAGTTGCCTGCCTGCCTGCCAGCGTGTGTGCCAGTCCCACTTGCCAACTTGTGCCACCACTCATATCTGTTGTAACAGTAGTGTATTATTTTAAAAAAAAAAACTTTTTTGACTGTGAAACATCAGTCTGCTAGTGTAATCTAATTGCAGTTGCCTGCCTGCCAGCATGTGTGCCAGGCCCACTTTCTAAGTGCCACCACTCATATCTGTTGTAACAGTAGTGTAAATTTAAAAAAAAAAAAACTTTTTTGACTGTGAAACATCAGTCTGCTAGTGTAATCTAATTGCAGTTGCCTGCCAGCGTGTGTGCCAGGCCCACTTGCCAACTAGCAGACTGATGTTTCACAGTCAAAAAAGTTTTTTTTAAAAAAATTTACACTACTGTTACAACAGATATGAGTGGTGGCACTAGTTGGCAAGTGGGCCTGGCACACACGCTGGCAGGCAAGCAACTGCAATTAGATTACACTAGCAGACTGATGTTTCACAGTCAAAAAAGTTTTTTTTTTCTATAAATTATTTACACTACTGTTACACGAGATATGAGTGGTGGCACTGGGCAAGTGGGCCGGGCAAACACGTTGGCAGGCAGGCAACTGCAATTAGATTACACTAGCAGACTGATGTTTCACAGTCAAAAAAGTTTTTTTTTAAAAATTTACACTACTGTTACAACAAATATGAGTGGTGGCACTAGTTGGCAAGTAGGCCTGGCACACACGCTGGCAGGCAGGCAACTGCAATTAGATTACAATAGCAGACTGATGTTTCACAGTCAAAAAGTTTGTTTTTTTAAATTTACACTACTGTTACAACAGATATGAGTGGTGGGGCTAGTTGGCAAGTGGGCCTGGCACACACGCTGGCAGGCAGGCAACTGCAATTAGATTACACTAGCAGACTGATGTTTCACAGTCAAAAAAAAATTTTTTAAAAAAATTTACACTACTGTTACAACAGATATGAGTGGTGGCACTAGTTGACAAGTGGGCCTGGCACACACGCTGGCAGGCAACTGCAATTAGATTACACTAGCAGACTGATGTTTCACAGTCAAAAAAGTTTTTTTTTTTTAAATTTACACTACTGTTACAACAGATATGAGTGGTGGCACTTAGAAAGTGGGCCTGGCACACATGCTGGCAGGCAGGCAACTGCAATTAGATTACACTAGCAGACTGATGTTTCACAGTCAAAAAAGTTTTTTTTTAAAAAATAATACACTACTGTTACAACAGATATGAGTGGTGGCACTAGTTGGCAAGTGGGCCTGGCACACACGCTGGCAGGCAGGCAACTGCTATTAGATTACACTAGCAGACTGATGTTTCACAGTCAAAAAAGTTTTTTTTTTACAAAATTTACACTACTGTTACAACAGATATGAGTGGTGGCACTAGTTGGCAAGTGAGCCTGGTACACACGCTGGCAGGCAGGCAACTGCTATTAGATTACACTAGCAGACTGATGTTTCACAGTCAAAAAAGTTTTTTTTTTTAAAATATACACTACTGTTACAACAGATATGAGTGGTGGCACTAGTTGGCAAGTGCGCCTGGCACACATGCTGGCAGGCAGGCAACTGCAATTAGATTACACTAGCAGACTGATGTTTCACAGTCAAAAAGGTTTTTTTTTTTTAAATTTACACTACTGTTACAACAGATATGAGTGGTGGCACTAGTTGGCAAGTGGGCCTGGCACACACACTGGCAGGCAGGCAGGCAGGCAACTGCAATTAGATTACACCAGCAGACTGATGTTTCACAGTCAAAAAAGTTTTTTTAAAAAAATTTACACTACTGTTACAACAAATATGAGTGGTGGCACTAGTTGGCAAGTGGGCCTGGCACACACGCTGGCAGGCAGGCAACTGCTATTAGATTACACTAGCAGACTGATGTTTCACAGTCAAAAAAGTTTTTTTTTTTAAATATACACTACTGTTACAACAGATATGAGTGGTGGCACTAGTTGGCAAGTGCGCCTGGCACACATGCTGGCAGGCAGGCAACTGCAATTAGATTACACTAGCAGACTGATGTTTCACAGTCAAAAAGGTTTTTTTTTTTTTAAATTTACACTACTGTTACAACAGATATGAGTGGTGGCACTAGTTGGCAAGTGGGCCTGGCACACACGCTGGCAGGCAGGCAGGCAACTGCAATTAGATTACACCAGCAGACTGATGTTTTACAGTCAAAAAAGTTTTTTTAAAAAAAATTTACACTACTGTTACAACAAATATGAGTGGTGGCACTAGTTGGCAAGTGGGCCTGGCACACACGCTGGCAGGCAGGCAACTGCTATTAGATTACACTAGCAGACTGATGTTTCACAGTCAAAAAAGTTTTTTTTTTCAAAATTTACACTACTGTTACAACAGATATGAGTGGTGGCACTAGTTGACAAGTGGGCCTGGCACACACGCTGGCAGGCAGGCAACTGCAATTAGATTACACTAGCAGACTGATGTTTCACAGTCAAAAAAGTTTTTTAAAAAAAAATTTACACTACTGTTACAACAGATATGAGTGGTGGCACTAGTTGGCAAGTGGGCCTGGCACACACGCTGGCAGGCAAGCAACTGCAATTAGATTACACTAGCAGACTGATGTTTCACAGTCAAAAAAGTTTTTTTTTTTAAAAAAAATTTACACTACTGTTACAACAGATATGAGTGGTGGCACTAGTTGGCAAGTGGGCCTGGCACACACGCTGGCAGGCAGGCAACTGCAATTAGATTACACTAGCAGACTGATGTTTCACAGTCAAAAAAGTTTTTTTTTTAAAAAAAATTACACTACTGTTACAACAGATATGAGTGGTGGCACTAGTTGGCAAGTGGGCCTGGCACACACGCTGGCAGGCAAGCAACTGCAATTAGATTACACTAGCAGACTGATGTTTCACAGTCAAAAAAGTTTTTTTTTTTTTAAATTTACACTACTGTTACAACAGATATGAGTGGTGGCACTTAGCAAGTGGGCCTGGCACACACGCTGGCAGGCAGGCAACTGCAATTAGATTACACTAGCAGACTGATGTTTCACAGTCAAAATTACACAGTCAAAAAAAAACTGATGTTCTAGCCCTAAAAAGGGCTTTTTGGGGTGCTGTCCTTACAACAGAGATCAGATGAGTCCTTCAGGACTGTAGTGGACACTGAATACACTAGCCTAGCTATGAATTTCCCTATAAAATCAGCAGCAGCTACACTATCCCTCCTCTCACTAAGAATGCAGGATCAGAATGAATCTAAAATGGCTGCTGTCCAGGAGCTGGGAGGGTCTGGAAGGGAGTGTCTGCTGCTGATTTGCTGAAATGTGTCTGCAGACTGTGAGATACAGGGTCAAAGTTTACTCAATGATGACAAATAGGGGGTGGATCGAACATCGCATATGTTCGCCCGCCGCGGCGAACACGAACTATTTGCGACATCACTAATCACTAACACTAAATAAATATATTAACCCCTAAACCTAACCCTAAGTCTAACCCTAACACCCCTAACTTTAATATAATTAAATAAATCTAAAAACAAATTACTATTATTACCTAAATAATACCTATTTAAGACTAAATACTTACCTGTAAAATAAACCCTAAGCTAGCTACAATATAACTAATAGTTACATTGTAGCTATCTTACGCCTAGATTACGAGTCTTGCATTAGCCATAAAAAGCAGCGTTGAGAGGTCCCAATGCTGCTTTTTAATGCCCGCTGGTATTACAAGTCAGGCAGGTACAGGTGTACCGCTCACTTTTTTTACGTGATTTTAGCATACCGCAAATCCCCTTACGTCAATTGCGTATCCTATTTTTTTAATGGGATTTTCTTAACACCGGTATTATGGTCACCCTTTCCTGGCAAGACTCCTACCGCATTTTAAAGTCAGTAGTTAAGAGTTTTATGGGCTAACGCCAGAACATAAAGCTCTTAACTAAAGTGCTAAAAAGTACACTAACACCCATAAACTACCTATTAACCCCTAAACTGAGGCCCCCCCACATCGCAAACACTATAATAAAATTATTTAACCCTTAATCTGCCGACCGGACATCGCCGCCACTGTAATAAATATATTAACCCCTAAACCGCCGCACTCCCGCCTTGCAAACACTAGTTAAATTTTATTAACCCCTAATCTGCCGTCCCTAACATCGCCGACACCTACCTAAATTTATTAACCCCTAATCTGCTGCCCACAATGTCGCCGCTACTATATTAAATGTATTAACCCCTAAACCTAAGTCTAACCCTAACACCCCCCTAACTTAAATATAATTTAAATAAATCTAAATAAATGTACTATTATTAAATAAATTATTCCTATTTAAAACTAAATACTTACCTATAAAATAAACCCTAAGATAGCTACAATATAACTAATAGTTACATTGAATCTAGCTTAGGTTTTATTTTTATTTTACAGGCAAGTTTGTATTTATTTTAACTAGGTACAATAGTTATTAAATAGTTATTAACTATTTAATAGCTACCTAGTTAAAATAAGTACAAATTTACCTGTAAAATAAACCCTAACCTAAGTTACAATTTCACCTAACACTACACTACAATTAAATGAATTACCTAAACTACCTACAATTAATTACAATTAAATTAATTACAAAAAAAAAACACTAAATTACAGAAAATAAAACAGAAATTACAAATTTTTAAACTAATCTAATCTAATCCCCCTAATAAAATAAAAATGCCCCCCAAAATAAAAAAAATGCCCTACCCTATACTAAATTACAAATAGCCCTTAAAATGGCTTTTTGCGGGGCATTGCCCCAAAGTAATCAGCTCTTTTACCTGTAAAAAAAAAATACAATACCCCCCCAACATTAAAACACACCACCCACACACCCAAACTTACTCTAAAACCCACCCAATCCCCCCTTAATAAAACCTAACACTGCCCCCTTGAAGATCACCCTACCTTGAGCCTTTTTCACCCAGCCGGGCACAAGTGGACCTCCAGACCGGCAGAAGTCTTCATCCGATCAGGCCAGAAGAGGACATCCAGACCAGCAGAAGTCTTCATCCAGACGGCATCTTCTATCTTCTTCCATCCGGAGCGGAGCGGGTCCATCTTGAAGACATCCGATGCGGAGCATCCTCTTCCATCCGACGGTGACTGAAGAATGAAGGTTCCTTTAAGTGACGTCATCCAAGATGGCGTCCCTTCAATTCCGATTGGCTGATAGAATCATATCAGCCAATCGAAATTAAGGTAGGAAAAATCCTATTGGCTGATGCAATCAGCCAATAGGATTGAAGTTCAATCCTATTGGCTGATCCAATCAGCCAATAGGATTTTTCCTACCTTAATTCCGATTGGCTGATAGGATGACGTCACTTAAAGGAACCTTTATTCTTCAGTAGCCGTCGGATGGAAGAGGATGCTCCACGTTGGATGTCTTCAAGATGGACCCGCTCCGCTCCGGATGGAAGAAGATAGAAGATGCCACCTGGATGAAGACTTCTGCCAGTCTGGATGTCCTCTTCTGGCCGGATCGGATGAAGACTTCTGCCCCTCTGGAGGTCCACTTGTGCCCAGCTGGGTGAAGACTTCTCAAGGTATGTTGATCTTCAAGGGGGTAGTGTTAGGTTTTTTTAAGGGGGGATTGGGTGGGTTTTAAAGTAGGGTTGGGATTGTGGGTGGTGGGTTTTAATGTTGCGGGGGGTATTGTATTTTTTTTTACAGGTAAAAGAGCTGATTACTTTGGGGCTATGCCCCGCAAAGGCCCTTTTAAGGGCTATTTGTAATTTAGTGTAGGGTAGGGAATTTTATTATTTTGGGGGGCTTTTTTATTTTATTAGGGGGATTAGATTAGGTGTAATTAGTTTAAAAAAATTGTAATTCTTTTTTATTTTCTGTAATTTAGTGGGGTTTTTTTTGTACTTTAGTTTATTTAATTTAATTGTATTTAATTGTAGTTAATTGTAGGTAATGTATTTAATTAATTTAATGATAGTGTAGTGTTAGGTGTAATTGTAATTTAGGTTAGGATTTATTTTACAGGTAACTTTGTACTTATTTTAACTAGGAAGTTATCAAATAGTTAATAACTTTTTAATAACTATTCTACCTAGTTAAAATAAATACAAAGTTGCCTGTAAAATAAATATAAATCCTAAGCTAGCTACAATGTAACTATTAGTTATATTGTAGCTAGCTTATGGTTTATTTTATAGGTAAGTATTTAGTTTTAAATAGGAATAATTTATTTAATTGTAGTAAATTTATTTAGATGTATTTAAATTATATTTAAGTTAAGGGGGTGTTAGGGTTAGGGTTAGACTTAGGTTTAGGGGTTAATAAATTTATTATAGTGGCGGCGACGTTGGCAGCGGCAGATTAGGGGTCAATAAATTTAATATAGCTGTGGCGACATTGGGGGGGGGCAGATTAGGGGTTAATAAGTGTAGGTAGGTGGCGGCGACATTGGGGGCGGCAAATTAGGGGTTAATAATTATAATGTAGGGTTTGGCGATATTTAGGGCAGCAGATTAGGGGTTCATAAGTATAATGTAGGTGGCGGCGGTGTCCGGAGCAGTAGATTAGGGGTTAATAATATAATGTAGGTGGCGACGATGTCGGGGATGGCAGATTAGGGATTAATAAGTGTAAGATTAGGGGTGTTTAGACTCGGGGTTCATGTTAGGGTGTTAGGTGCAGACATAACTTTTATTTCCCCATAGGAAACAATGGGGCTGCGTTAGGAGCTGAACGCTGCTTTTTTGCAGGTGTTAGGTTTTTTTTCAGCCAGCTCAGCCCCATTGTTTCCTATGGGGAAATCGTGCATGAGCGCTTTTAGTCAGCTTACCGCTACCGTAAGCAGCGCTGGTATTACAGTAAGATGTGGAGCTAAATTTTGCTCAACGCTCACTTTTCTGACTCTAACGCCGGCTTGAAGACAACCTGTAATACCAGTGTTGTCTTAAGTGAGCGGTGAGCAAAAAAGGCTCGTTAGCACCGCACAGCCTTACCGTCAAAAACTTGTAATCTAGCCGTTAGGTTTTATTTTTATTTCACAGGTAAGTTTGTATTTATTTTAACTAGGTAGACTAGTTAGTAAATAGTTATTAACTATTTACTAACTACCTAGTTAAAATAAATACAAAGTTATCTGTAAAATAAAACCTAACCTGAGTTATACTAACACCTAACATCACACTAAAATTAAATACATTTATCTTAATTACAAAAAATACTAAACACTAAATTACTGAAAATAAAAAAGAAATTATCAAATATTAATAGCCCTATCAAAATAAAAAGCCCCCCCAAAATAAAAAAAACCTAGCCTACACTAAACTGCCAATTGCCCTTAAAAGGGCCTTTTGCGGGGCATTGCCCCAAAGAAATCAGTTCTTTTACCTGTAATAAAAAAATACAAACAACCCCCCAACAGTAAAACCCACCACCCACACAACCAACCCCCCCAAATAAAAACCTAACTAAAAAACCTAAGCTCCCCATTGCCCTGAAAAGGACATTTGGATAGGCATTGTCCTTAAAAGGGCATTTAGCTCTTTTACATTGTCCAAAGTCCCTAATCTAAAAATAAAACCCACCCAATAAACCCATAAAAAACCTAACACTAACCCCTGAAGATCCACTTACAGTTTTTGAAGAACGGACATCCATCCTCATCCATCCGGGAGAAGTCTTCTTCCAACCGGCAAGAAGTCCTCAACGAAGCCGGGAGAAGTCTTCATCCTTCCGACGTGGAACGGCTCCATCTTCAAGACATCCGGCGTGGAGCATCCTCTTCTTTCGATCTTTCGATGGGTCTTGAAGAATGAAGTTTCCTTTAAATGATGTCCTCCAAGATGGCGTCCCTTGAATTCTGATTGGCTGATAGAATTATATATATATATATATATATATAACACACACATACATACAAATACATCTATATATATATATATATATATAACACATTGGGGGTGGCAGATTAGGGGTTAATAAATATTATGTAGCTGTCGGCGGTGTTAGGGGCAGCAGATTAGGGGTACATAGGGATAACGTAGGTTGCGGCGGTGTGCGGTCGGCAGATTAGGGGTTAAAATTTTTTATTAGAGTGGCGGAGATGTGGGGGGCCTCAGTTTAGGGGTACATAGGTAGTTTATGGGTGTTAGTGTACTTTAGAGCACAGTAGTTAAGAGCTTTATGAACTGGCATTAGCCCAGAAAGCTCTTAACTCCTGGCTTTTCTCTGCGGCTCGAGTTTTGTCGTTAGATTTCTAACGCTCACTTCAGCCAAGACTCTAAATACCGGCGTTAGAAAGATCCCATTGAAAAGATAGGATACGCAAATGGCGTAGGGGGATCTACAGTATGGAAAAGTCGCGGCTGCAAAGTGAGCGTTAGACCCTTTCCTGACTGACTCTAAATACCAGAGTAGGAGCCCCTAACGCTGGTTTTGATGGCTAACGCCAAACTCTAAATCTAGGCGAATGTCTTATACAGGGCTTTCCGGATGCCCTGAAAAGTTTCTTGTTTGCCTGGGTATGGAGGACAGGTGTTGCTTCGGCTTGAGCGTCGGACCTGTCAGCTGGTACCTGAGGGCTTTATCAAAGGTAAAATGTGAATGACGGATCCGTCATTTACATTTTACCTTTGATAAAGCCCGGCCGCAGACCGGGGGAAACGCGTCAGGTACCAGCTGACAGGTCCGACGCTCAAGCCGAAGCAACATCTGTCCTCCATACCCAGGCAAACAAGAAACTTTTCAGGGCATCCGGAAAGCCCTGTATAAGACTTTGTTTTTTCGCCAGAACATCAGGCAGACACTGCTGTCCTAGGCTGCAGTGTGAGGCAGCAGAAAAGCTGAGCATTGAGCGTATCATCCTAAAGGCTGATTTTTAATTTTGATCCAGTAAGTGCAACATTAAAAGTGTGTGCAATTTGTTTAATAAAAATTTACACTTGAGTCTTTCTTGTGCGCTCTCTCTTTTCTTTTTTACATTTACGTATCTGTATGTATCTCAATGTTAAATTACTTTTGCTGCTTTTTTTTTCTAAACCCAAGATCTCATAGCTTTGAGCCCTTATAACATTTTTGTGCAATATTTTTGTAATCATTTTTATTAGACAGTGCTAATATGAGTGTAAATGTACTTTGTAATATATTAAAATTTTTGTTTTAGAAGACAGTTTACCACAGCTCTGAGATTGAAGCATAAATGGTGATTTCATTCAACTTATAATATCAGTGCAATTAAAAAGATTTGCGAAAAAATGATACCACTTGCGCAAAACTGTTTGCTCCTAACTTTTAATCTAGCCCTTAATGTTTCATTCAGTTATTATAATTTTAGTATAAAAAGAGACTGCAAAAATCTTTTCAAAATTATGAGTTATTTTGAAAGCTATAGAAACATTGATATTGTTAATCGCATAATGTTACGGTTACCCTTAGTCTCGCTGAGAGATGGACCGCTTAGTAGCCTGGATCCCTATTGCTAAAGAGGGGAGAAGCTGCTTTCCATAGTATTCTATATGAGTCTCGCAAATATAGAATAATCTCCCTTAGCTGCAGTACCGCTAGGATACCCTTCTGCCCACAAAAACGAGTCAACGCTGCAATTGAGGGTCAAACAAGAACTCAGGACTGGGATGCCCAGCCTGCTTTTTATTAAGGTTACATGCACACAGGGCACTCCCAGGGGGAGAGGGGGGGAAGCACAAAATCCCCCATCACACATTTAGATAGAGAGCACTGTCCTTTGACAGGCCACAATAGGATTACAGTACTTAAGATAACAAGTTTACAAGTTCATCTTATCAATTAGCAGTCTGGCTCCAGAGGTGATTAGACAATAGTTTCTAAAAGCTGAAAAAAAAGAGTTAACTCTTTATGAAATGATACTTGTTACGGTTTTCTTGGAGCCCTTCTTAGGCGCTGGCTTGCTGGTTCAGGCATTGCTGCTGGGAAATAAGCTCTTCACAACAAAATAACTAATGCTTCTGTAACAGTGCTCCCTTTCTGTGGAACACTCTGGCAGACACGGTCTGACCCCTTTTCGGGGCAGACTAAGGCTGTCCAGACCGCTGATTATGCGGGGCTGAGGTCGGTTTGTCTGGACAACCCGTCGGCGTTGCCATTCTGTTTCCCAGGTCTGTAAGTAATGGTGAAATTGAAGGGTTGCAACGATAAGCTCCAACGTAATAGCCTGCCGTTATCTCCAGAGACCCGGTTCAGCCACACCAACGGGTTATGGTCGGTGACCAGAGTGAACTCCTGACCATATAAATAGGGAGTCAATTTCTTTAATGCCCACACCAAAGCCAAACACTCCTTTTCGACCGCTGCATAGCTGACTTCGCGGGGCAGGAGCTTCCGGCTGATGTAGGCAACTGGATGCTCCCCTCCATCTTCGCCTACTTGGCTGAGGACGGCTCCCAGCCCGAACATGGAAGCATCTGTATGGACGATAAAACGTTTGTTAAGGGCTGGGGCCGCCAAGACAGGAGCGTTAATTAGAGCATTTTTGAGAGCCTGGAAAGCCGTTTCACAGTGGGGAGACCACAGGACCTGTCGAGGTAAGTTCTTCTTGGTCAAGTCAGTCAGGGGTTTGGCAAGTGTGCTGTAGTCTGGTACGAACCGTCTATAGTACCCTGCCGTGCCCAGGAAGGCTAGGACCTGAGTCTTAGTGATGGGGGTGGGCCAATTGGCGACAGCTTCTATTTTGGCCGGCTTTGGTCGCTGCTTTCCACACCCCACCCGGTGACCCAGGTACTGTACCTCGGCCATCCCAAAGTGGCATTTTTCTGGCTTCAGAGTCAGGCCAGCAGCCCGGATCTGATCCAGAACCATTCCCACATGAGCTAAGTGGTCCTCCCAGGACTCACTGTGGATCGCTATGTCGTCCAGGTAGGCGCAAGCAAAACTCTGGAAGCCATCCAGGAGCCTATCCACCAAGCGCTGGAATGTAGCTGGGGCATTCTTCATCCCAAACGGCATTACCCTAAACTGATATAAGCCGAATGGGGTGACGAATGCCGACTTGGGGATAGCCTCCGGGGCCAGGGGAATCTGCCAGTAACCTTTGCAGAGGTCAATAGTGGTCAGGTAATTTCCCCTGGCTATACGATCGAGTAGCTCGTCTACCCTGGGCATAGGGTAAGCGTCCGTCACGGTATTTTCATTGAGCCTCCGATAGTCTACGCAGAACCGGGTGGTCCCATCTTTCTTGGGCACCAAGACAACTGGGGAGGCCCAGGGACTATCGGAGGGCTCAATTACCCTGAGCTGGAGCATCTCATCGATCTCCTTCTTCATTCCTGTCCTAACTGCTTCGGGGATTCGGTACGGAGCCTGGCGCAAGGGAGCTTGTCCCGGAGTATCTACCTGGTGGGTGGTTAAAGTAGTGTACCCTGGCTTCGGGGAGAAGGTGAGGTGTTTAGACTGGAGGAGTTGGTTGAGCTGCTCCCTTTCAGTGGGGCTAAGTCGGTCCCCTATCTGAACCTGCGCCACTATACCTGTGGGGATGCTCTTTTCTAATAGGTCTGGAATGGGTAAACTGTCGGGGTCTTCCTGAGGGGAACAACATACGGCCGTCACGTTCTCTGGCCGCTCAAAATATTCCTTGAGCATGTTTACATGGAATGTCTTTCTAAGATTGTTGTCGTGGCAGCTAGCTATCACATAAGTGGTGTCTCCCCTTTTCTCTACGATCTGGTAGGGACCCTGCCAGGACGCCTGCAATTTGTCTGTCTTCACCGGCTTAAGTACTAACACCTTTTGTCCTATGGTGAAGATTCTCTTTCGGGCCCCCCGATCGTACCATACTTTCCGTCTTCTCTGGGCCAACTGGAGATTAGCCCGCACGGATTTGGCTAATTGCTCCATTCGGTCCCTGAGTTCCAGCACGTATGGCACAATGGGGACACCGTCAGCCTCCATCTCTCCCTCCCAGTGCTCCCGGATCAGGTTTAGGGGTCCCCGTACCTTTCTTCCGTAGAGCAACTCGAAGGGAGAGAACCCTGTCGTTTCCTGGGGCACCTCCCGATAAGCAAATAGGAGGTGCGGCAGGAAGCGTTCCCAGTCTCGGTATTCCTGAGTGAACGTCTTGAGCATTTGCTTGAGGGTCCCATTGAACCTCTCACACAGCCCGTTCGTCTGGGGGTGGTATGGGGAGCTCAGGAGGGACTTAATTTTGCAAACCTGCCAGAGTTGTTGGGTCAATTCAGCCGTAAATTGGGTGCCTCGGTCGGATAGGATTTCTTTTGGAAATCCTACCCGGGAGAACACCTGTACTAGTGCATTCGCTACCGTATCCGCTTGTATGTTGGATAGGGCGACAGCCTCTGGGTACCTGGTAGCGTAGTCCACTACGGTAAGAATGTATCGCTTACCGGAGGGACTAGGGGTAGCCAGTGGTCCCACTAGGTCAATAGCAACCCGGCTGAAGGGTTCCTCTACAATGGGCATATTTACTAGCTGGGCTTTAGGGTGATCGCCTCGCCTTCCTACTCGTTGACACACATCGCAGGTGTTACAGTAAGTTCTAACGTCAGCGTGCACCCCTGGCCAAAAGAACGTGTGAGTAATGCGGTGTAGGGTACGTGTAACGGCTAGGTGGCCTGCTAAGGGGATGTCGTGGCCTATTTTGAGGATTTCTTGACGGTATTTGTGGGGCACTACCAGCTGTCGCCTACGCTGTCCCCTTTTCTCTGTCCAGCGGTATAGTTTCCCTTTTTCCCATAAGAATGTTTCGTTATCTGCCCCGCCCCCTCCGGTCTCTGCTCGTTCCCGGTACTTTTGTAAGGTCGGGTCAGTCTTAGACTCTGCCTCGAAAGCATCTGGGGTGTCCCAGGGTATGGGGCCTAACCTGTCAGGCAAGGTCGGGGTAGGTCTTACCTGTGTCTCCCGCACTGGTGAGAGCTCTCGCTCCGTCCGGGCTTGGGCCCGTGTAGTCACTGGGTCCGCCTCGTTGTTGCATACTGGAGCATAGGCAGAAGTCATGGGGCCCAAATCGTTGCCCAGTAGTACTTCGGCAGGTAAATTATCCATTAGGCCCACGTTCACAGCCCCCTTTCCCGCTCCCCAATCAAGATGCACTTTAGCTGTTGGAATTTTGTACACATCCCCCCCCCCCCGCCACTCTAACGGCCACAGTCTGTCCGGATCGCTTGTGCTCTGGCACCAAATGACTCTGTACCAGCGTGATAGTAGCCCCTGTGTCTCGCAATCCCTCGGTAGATCGCCCCTCGAGCCATACCCTCTGCCGATGGTGCTGGCAGTTATCTGAGGCAGCATATACAGGGTCTGCCTCGTGAAGCGGCCCCACATATCCCTCCATAGGGGCCTCTTGGTTAACACAGAGGGCCCGGGCCGGACGATAGGACCCAGAGGGGTAATTGTAATTCCTGGGTGTCTGGTGCGTATTAAGGGGGCAGCTAGCCATGAAATGCCCTGGTTGCTTGCATCGGTGGCAAGTCGGTCTGGGACGCTCAGAGCTGTTATTGGGTGGTCCTGAGTGTCGGACGGGCCTTGTGGGCACCGGGGCTCGGAATTCAGTACGAGGGGGTGCACGGTAAACCTCTCTGGGTTCGACCCGTGCTGGAGCTCGGTAGTTCATGGGTTCGTGAAGACGGGAGTCATAATGTTCATCGGCCAATTTGGCTGCTTCTTCTAAGGTAGAAGGCCGCCTGTCTCGCAGCCATTCCTTCCCTTGCTGTTCCATGCCATTATAAAAATGTTCTAAGAGAAACAATTGTAAAATTTCCTCCCCAGTCACCGCTTTACTTCCGCTCAGCCAGTGATTTGCCGCTCTCCGCATTCGGTGCGCCCATTCCATATGGGTATCGTTAGGCTTCTTTTCCGTGCCCCGAAACTGTCGGCGATACGTGTCCGGAGTTACAGCGTACCGTCGCAACAGTGTCTCCTTAACTAGCTCATACTGTGTCACTTCCTCAGCACCCAGAGTACGAAAGGCTTCCAGGGCTCGCCCGGATAGTTTCCCAGACAATATCGTGGGCCACTCTCTGTTGGGAATCTGGTGCAGGGCACATTGCCTTTCGAAGTCCGCCAAATATTCATCAATCCCTGTCTCGCTCTCTAGGAAGGGTCGAAATGCCGCATAGGGTACCTTGGGCCTCCCAGCATTTTCGACAGGGATGATTACCTGCGGAGCTTCAGCATTGCGGTGTGCATTCGCTAGGTTGAGTTCGTGGGCTCGAGTCTCTCGTATATCCTCGTCCGCCATCAACTGCTGTACCAATTCCATGGAGGGGTTCGGCCCGTATAATGAGAGCCTTTCCCGAACAATCCTGGTTTTTTTCGTCACTAATCGTGGTCGGTGTTTCCGCCATTGTGAAGCTCTGATCCAGTTCGGTCAATTCTGCGATCAGCTCTCTCCTCGGCCGGTTGCTGGCGTACCCCCCTCTGCTTTCAAGTAAATCCTTTTGGGTTGCACGCTTCAATTTTTTGTAAGCGCTCTCCATCCGTTCTGTACCTCTCCTAGGAAATCCAGGAAAATCCCACCGCTGCCGCCAAATGTTACGGTTACCCTTAGTCTCGCTGAGAGATGGACCGCTTAGTAGCCTGGATCCCTATTGCTAAAGAGGGGAGAAGCTGCTTTCCATAGTATTCTATATGAGTCTCGCAAATATAGAATAATCTCCCTTAGCTGCAGTACCGCTAGGATACCCTTCTGCCCACAAAAACGAGTCAACGCTGCGATTGAGGGTCAAACAAGAACTCAGGACTGGGATGCCCAGCCTGCTTTTTATTAAGGTTACATGCACACAGGGCACTCCCAGGGGGAGAGGGGGGGAAGCACAAAATCCCCCATCACACATTTAGATAGAGAGCACTGTCCTTTGACAGGCCACAATAGGATTACAGTACTTAAGATAACAAGTTTACAAGTTCATCTTATCAATTAGCAGTCTGGCTCCAGAGGTGATTAGACAATAGTTTCTAAAAGCTGAAAAAAAAGAGTTAACTCTTTATGAAATGATACTTGTTACGGTTTTCTTGGAGCCCTTCTTAGGCGCTGGCTTGCTGGTTCAGGCATTGCTGCTGGGAAATAAGCTCTTCACAACAAAATAACTAATGCTTCTGTAACACATAATATTTATATATTTTAGTTAGAACGTATTTAATTGTGCAGTGAATTCAGCATTTTGAGCAGTTTTTTTTCACCTGCATTAGGAACCTTTCATCCAAGGCTTATTTTCTTGGGACATTAATGGTGCTTCAATGAGCTTGTTGCAAAAAAAAAGTACCATCTCTGCTCTCTAATTCTTCCATTTGCCAGGTTAAAAGCTGCTACAGCACATATATAAATATAATGGTGTAAATCTAAATGCCAGTGTCTGAAATATATTGTTATTAAAGGGCCATAATAGTTAAAAATTACATATTTATTAGAGCATGTAATTTTAGGATTACTGGCTCTGCACTTCTATCAGTTTAACTCATTTGTAGGAGTTAAACACACAGTTGTGCAGGGTCGATAGTTGTAAAATTACATGCTCCACCAAATTATAATTTATCGATTATTATGGCACTTTAACCATTCACCAGAATTTCCCACACAGAGCTAGTATAAATTGTTGGGGTTAAAAAAATAAAAGTATTTGTAGACACTGTCATAGTCTGTTTCTGCTATCTCTGTTCCCCTAACACAATCCCTCATCCTAGCCACAGCTACTCACTGTACCCACTAGACACCCTTGTACCACCTATATGTGCTTTACTCATCTGAAGAACCATTGGCATCAATTGCACACACCACTTTATTATTATCACCCAGCCATGGACCTCCAATCCATAGAGCTATAAGACAACACTCATCCAAGTGAACATCTTAATATTAAAGAATTTTCAATTCAAGGTATCCACCATTTACAAACCATTAAACTATGAGACCTTGGACTCAAGAGAGTCCGCTACTGTATGAACCCCTACCTACAGGACAACCAAACCCAAGGAAACACTTAATCTATGGTAGCCTAAACTGTTACCCCCAGCAGCAGACTCCAAAGCTGCACCCTTACTTTAATTTAAGTCTCCCGCTGGACCTTTGTTCCACTATTTACTTTTTCTTGGATTCATCTAGTCATCTTTTTCCAAAATCTTATTAAAAGCCCTTATTAATAATAATAATTATTATTATTATCATCATCATTATCATTTCCCTTGTCACCAGATACTCTCCTATCTGTCACCTTTATTCTGCCCATTATCACCTCTCTTTCTCTCTTACCTCTTCACATTCCCATCTACAGAACTTCTCCAGAATGGCCCCAATCTTTTGGAACTATCTGCCTTGCTACACAAGACTCTCGCCTAGTTTTCAAAGTTTCAAGTGCTCCTTAAATACTCTACTGTTCAGAAAAGCAGACAATCTATGTTAACTTTTTCTTACCGCAGTTTCCTGCTTTTGTCATCCCCTTGCACCCCTTAGCTTATAAGCATTGGAAACTAGCTGTCCTGTAGATCAGCTTCTTGAAAGGTGTTCTACAACAGATTGAAACTCTTGGTAGGGTCAAGAAAGCATGTAATATTTTCACTGTAATGGCCATTTAAAGTGAAGGTAAACTTTGATGAATGAAAGCCCTGTTTTTAAAAATACTATTAAAAACAGGGGCACTTTCATTCATCAAAGTTTAGAAAGCAGCTGTTTTGATTAAAAACTTACCTTTGTTTTTTTCACTGCCAGGGCAGCTTCCCCCAAACGGAGATCCTCTCTTCACACGTCAGCAATGACTAATCCAGCTTCCTCCAATCACTGCTTTCCCCCCAGAGGAGTCATTGCCTGAGGCTATGCCGTGATTAGTTTACCTTCACTATAAATATTATATATTTTGTTTGCATAAAAAAGGGTAACATTTATTTTGATTATTTAAAAAGAAAGTGCTTCTGGGCCACAGGGAGTAATCAATCCCTTTTCTTTATTGGTGGATGTCATGAGATGCAGGACACATGCAGGACACAGCAATGATGGTACAACTCTATTTTATTACAGAGCATGGAAACATACATCTATTCAGGTTGATTGTACTAACTAACTGTGACACAGACTACCAGACCTATGCCCCGCCCCCAAACTAGTGACATCACATCCTGCTCTCATCACATCTTCCCCTTTTTCAAAGACGAAGCATACATGTGAATATAACAAATAACAAGGTTTACGAAAAGAGTATACAACAACATTTTTTTTCAAACAATATATAAACAAATAGGTTCAAAAAATATAAACACATAAATTACATCCTGTCTTGAACATCGGGGTAGACTACCCTAGTCCACAGTGACCATGGGATTATTCTGCCCATACTTCCGGTCACTGTTCTAGCTAAAGTCAGTCCCTATATCGGGCCAGAAGTTTCACCACTCTTCCGCTTGATGTAACTTTGCATGAACTGTCCTTTGATACAGAAGATGGTGAATAAGAGTCCGCTGGAGGCAAAGATATATCCATGCTGTGATCTTGCTGAGGGGAAGGCACCTCTCTTAGAACAGGGGATCCCACCGTCGGTGGTACTGAGGCATCCAGTTCCAGACTCTCAGGTACAGGCTGAAGATGTCTTTGATTACGGCGTGTAACAGTCCCTCCATCAGTAAGTACTGTATAAGACCTTGGTTCTGGAGAGCGTCCAATTACCGTAGCAGACGTCTTCCATTTCTTCTCATCATCCAATTTAATTCTGACACTTTGCCTCGCATTCAGTTCCTGTAAGGGCCTGACAGAATGTCTCCTGTCGTAGAAGAAACGATAACCCTTTTTGGCGTCTTCATCCATCCTAAGGACTTCGTCCAGAGGAACAGGGCCAGGAAGCTTGAAAACACCCATTGAGGGTAAAGTGGTGCGAATCTGGCGTCCTAGCATCAGCTGTGCCGGGCTAAACCCGGTGGCTTGAATGGGCGTCGTCCTGTATGACAAGAGGGCTAGGTACGGCTCAGATTGCTTTAGAATGAATTTTGTTGTTTGAACTGCCCTTTCAGCCATTCTGTTGGCCTTAGGATAATGTGGACTTGACGTGGAATGTACAAAGTCATATTCCCTGCTGAAAGCACTGAACTCTGTAGAAGCGAACTGCATACCATTATCACTCACCAGCTCCATTGGAATGCCCCACCGGGCAAATAAGCTCTTCAGACGAATGATAACGGCTTGACTTGTGATATCATTCAGAGGTGCAATTTCCAAATACCCGGAATAGTAGTCAATCACAACAAGGAACTTTTTCCCCTGCAGTTCACACAAATCAGCAGCTATTTTCTGCCACGGCCCCGAAGGCAGAGGAGTAGAAATCAAGGGCTCCCTTCTCTGAGTAGGCAGGCGTTCCCGGCAAAAGGCACATTTAGACACGTGATTTGCAATGTCGGAGCTGATCCCAGGCCACCACACAGCTGTAGCTGCCCTTTCTCTGCACTTTGTAATGCCTAGGTGGCCATCGTGAATCCTGTTTAACATCTCCTTCATCATGCTGACAGGAATTATGATGTGGTCTTGGAACAGCACCAACCCCTCCAGCTCCGTGAGCTGCGACCTCTCTGGCTGGTAAGAACTTAAAGACATCCAGGCTGCCCGGCTCTCGGGCCAGCCTTCTTTTATGTACTTTATAACCTCTTGCAGATCTGTGTCCAAATATGTCTCTTTCTTTATCTCCTCCAGTTTCCTTGAAGAAATGGACTTAGAGGCCAGAACTGAATCAACATACACTTTCACATCAGATTCCGTGGAGGGTTCTTCCGCAGCAGCCAGCGGGAGCTTGGATAGTGTATCGGCCACAACCAGTTGTTTTCCCGGCACATGCACTGCCTGAACATTGAACCTGAGCAGTCTCATTAAAAGTCTCTGGCATCTTAAGGGTGTTTTGTCGATATCTGTGAGGAATCAGTGCAACACCCTTATATGCATACATATATATATGAATAACCGCTCAGTCTCACACCCCACTTCGGGTTTTATTACAAGAATAAACCCTGGTTTGCTCATAGACATGAGGGTGACCAACATAGGTCAAAGGTAGTGGAACAGTACTTATTAGTACCTATACACAGGGGACATACCTACACTAACTAAATTTAAACTATAGCTATGGAATACAAAAGGGGAAATAAGTAATTCAAAGGCCCAGAATGGAATTCCTAATATTGAGCAAAATGTAGCATTGAGTAAGCTGGTACATATATGTATAACACAATTTGTTAAATGGAATAGCAAGCAATAAGATTCCTGTAAGTTAGCAGCAGTAGATGGCAGTGGTGAGTAAGTGTGCAGCATAGGTATGAGTCAGTAAAAGAGAAACAATCTCCAATTTAAAGTAACTAAATATCAGGCAAAAGTAGCAATACATCAGCAAGTAGTAAAAGTCTTATATATGCCAGTAAAATGTAAGGATGTGTTATTTGAATGAACTCTGTACCGTACATAGATTCTGTCCTCTGGTGCTGCTAGTGCTGACAGGCTGCGTGGCTACAGGAAGTCCTGAGTCTGAGTTTGAGATCACTGTGTCGCTCTGCAGAGTGACGTAACACACTCCAATGTGTACAGATGCAGTACTGTGTGAGAAAAGAACTTGCAGTTGGTGGTGAGAGAAAATCAAAAACAACACGTTACCAAATAGTGCTGGCAGAATGGTGAACCGCTGAGGGGATTAGAGAGCTGAGATCCCAGGAACAATTAATGAGGATTCAGAGTTCAGTCTGTGCTGATCCAAAGTGAGGCTAGAGTGAAGATTCTCAGTAGTATCAAATTACCTAGCAATGATTGATGGACACAGGTAAGCTTAAATAGGATGTGCTGATCACATGATGTAGAAAGTTAAAGTGACAGTATGTCAATTAGGTGGTTCCTGACAATATCATAAGAGTTGATTAGAGGGACTAGCGGTTTGTGGTCAGTCTCCAGATTAAATTTCTCTAAACCCACTAGATAATGCTGAAAGCTCTCACAAGCCCAAACTGCAGCCAGGCACTCTTTCTCAATTTGAGCGTATTTTGACTCTGCAGCCGTCAGTGTGCGGGAACAGTAGGCGATGGGCTGTAGTTTATTTTCATTTAACTGCAGGAGAGCAGCCCCCAACCCATAACTGCTTGCATCAGCACTAACCACAGTCTTTTTGGAAGGGTCGTAGAACCCCAGCACTGGGGCAGACCCCAGAAGGGACTTGGCCTGCATAAAAGCTTTTTCTTGTGAAGGTCCCCAGATGCAGGCAACGTCTTTCTTTAGCAACTCTGTGATAGGGTGTAGAACTGTTGATAAATTTGGAAGAAACTTGCCCACATAATTTACAAGGCCCAATATCTGTCTCAGCTCACGTACATCAGAAGGACTTTTCATCTGTCCAATAGCACGAATTTTCTCAGGGTCTGGCTTGATGCCATCCCCATTGATAATATGCCCAAAGTAACATAATACAGTTTTCCTAAAATGGCATTTCTCTTTATTTAACTTCAGCCCAGACTCTTTGATAGCCTGCAGCACACAACTTAAACACTGATCATGCTCCTCCGCTGTAGACCCATACACCAGAATGTCATCCATGACGACTGCCATGCCCACGTTGTCACTTAGGAGAGAACTCATTTCCCTTTGAAAAATTTCTGGGGCAGAGGATGTCCCAAAGGGGAGTCTGCAGAAGCAAAACCGACCTACCGGTGTGATAAAGGTAGTCAGTTTGTGGCACTTTGGATCCAGGGGTATCTGCCAAAAGCCGCTAGAAGCGTCTAATGTAGAAAAGAACTATGCTCCAGCCAACTTTGGAGCTATGTCTTCTAATGTCGGCAGCACAAATCTCTCTCTCTTCACTGCCTCATTCAACCTTTTCAGGTCCACACAGATGCGCACCTTTCCATTTTTCTTTGCAACCGGAACAATGGGGGCACACCAGCCAGTTGCTTCAACAACCTCTTCAATAACCCCCATAGACTTCATGCGCATAAGCTCCTTCTCCACTTGAGGCATGAGCGGGAACGGAATTCTACTGGGAGTAGAAATACTGTATGGGACTGCGTCACTTTTAAGTGCTATACGAACTGGCTTGCAATTCAGTAGGCCCAATTCGCCAAACATATCTTCGGGGATCTCATTTACTCTGGCCACGAGGCCCAAATCACAGGCTGCTTTTCTGCTCAATAAATTGCTAACACACTGGCCTCGAATCACATGCACCCACATGGTGAATTTTCTTTTCTTGTACTCACAGCTGGCAAGAAATTTCCCTGCACAATCAATGCGGCCACTGGGACTATGGACATTTGTAGTAGCCTTCGCCAGCTGGGGCTGTTGAGGCAGTTTCATAAATGCAGCAAAAGACATTACAGTGATATCTGCTCCTGTGTCAATCTTAAAATTAACTTTGTCTCCGATTACAGTAAAAGTAACCTTCCAATCTTCCTCTGAGCTTCGTTGTTCCACAACAGACCCCACAAAAGACACTTCCTGACCCTCTTGGTCACTGTCCACCTGCATCTCCTTAATGTATTCAGTTTTACACACCACTTCACAATGGCCCATTCTGTTACATTTTCTGCATCTTTTATCTCTGGCCGGGCATATAACACTCTGATCATGGGCCCGGTAGCACCGTGTGCATCGGGCATGCTGCGCCCATCCACTTCTAGGTCTATCCATTATTTAAGATCTACCACTCACACTGTGCCTTTCACTAGCAGTTTTCCTGGACTGTTGCACTTCATCCACAATACTCTCAGACCTCAGATCAGCACTTTGCTTTTTCACCAGTTCACTCTGGCGGGCCATCCTAATAGCCCCATCTAATGTTAAATCAGGCTCTAACTGCAGCTTCAGTGAGACTTCAGCATCTGCAATCCCAATAACTAGTCTGTCTCTGATTTGCTCTTCTTTAGAAACACCAAACTCACAGAATTCAGCTAGTTCATACAGGCTGCGCACAAATGACTCCACAGATTCTCCCACACGCTGATTACGTTTGTGAAAACAAACTCTCTCATGAATCACATTTCTTTTGGGCACAAAGTGGACACTGAGTCTATCCATAACTATATCAAAGTTAAATTCTTCCCCTTCTTGGAAAGTAAAACCATTGAACACTCTCCTTGTTCAGTTTGGAAGCAATCCTGAAGCGCTGAAACCGCTGACGCCATGTGGGCCAAGCTGCAGGCTGGGAGAAATCAAGAGGCTCAGGTGGGGTAAACTTTGACATTGTCATCGATCAGGAACCGAAGCGCAGGCCAGAACTTCTGACGCCATGTCATGAGATGTAGGACACATGCAGGACACAGCAATGATGGTACAACTCTATTTTATTACAGAGCATGGAAACATACATCTATTCAGGTTGATTGTACTAAATAACAGCGACACAGACTACCAGACCTAAGCCCCGCCCCCAAACTAGTGACATCACATCCTGCTCTCATCACAGTCGACAGTGACAGTGACTCGCTGAACAGGATCCTCTACTTTATAAAAAAAAAAAATTTCCTCTTCTAGATGCAAAAATAATAGACCTTTAACTTGTTATGCTGGAATTTATTAAGTTAATGGGTTAACAACAACTAAAAGTAGTCATTATGACTAAACAGTTTTCACAAGTATACCCATAACTTCAAAAGAGGTTTGTGTTGATCTAAGATATATATAAAATTTTAAGAAACTTTTAGTTAAGGGCATTGGTGTAGTTTTTTTTTTGTTCTTTCATTATCTTTTTTGGCAAAATAATATTATTAGCATTGCTGTCAAGCTATTTTGCAATAACTATAGGTACTCATTCAGCAGTGATACTAAATAGTGTACTGATTTAAATGTCCTTCGACAGCCAGTACTCACAAACTGCGCAAAGGTTATCATGTGTAATAAAATCTTTCAACTATTGGCAAAGCTCTTTGATATTACTTAGGGAATGTAATATATTAACCAGCACAATATCAGAAATGTGCCAAATGTGGATCTACATTGCTCATGAAAAAACAGCAACACAGATTTTGCAATTAAAATATAAGGAAATCTCTGTTATATGAAGTTCCTAACGATCCTGTTTGTAGTATATCTTTATTAAGAGTTGTGAATTATTTCAGCTACAGTAAAGCAAGTAATTGGTTCTTAAAGGTGTCTGAAGCAGTTTTCCGTAGCATAGCTCCCTAATAATTAACAAATTTATGTCACATGAACTACAAACCATTACTTATTAAAAGGTTATTTCCTGAACAAAAATATATGCACAGAAATATTGTTTTGTTTAAAGGGACAGTAAAGTCAAAATTAAACTTTCATGATTCAGATTGATAAGAGCACATCTAGGATTATTCTTTAACAAAGGATACCAAAAGAACTAAGCAAAATTTATAATAGGTAAATTGAAAGGTTGATCAAAATGTCATGCTCTGTCCAACCAATGTAAGTTTAATTTTGACGTTACTATCCCTTTAATGTTTTACAAGTGTTATTTTGATAGAAATATTACAAAATATAAAAATATATCATTAACAATTATTTTTTTGATGGTTACTATGAAGTCACAAAACAAGGTTAATACACCTTTAATAAGGCAATGGTATCATTGTTTTATATTTGTTATAAATATTCTAATAAATACCATATCTCTGTTCCTAAACAAATAAGAGGCCCTAATTTGAAAGATACAATAACCTATTTGTGGAGGTGGAGGGGTACTAACAAAAGCATTAACTGCCCCTGCACAACCTGTTCAGATTAGCGAACGCCTGTTCTTATAGAATGCCGGGGATTACCATGAGGATGGAGATCACCTGTATTACTAGCGACCAGACAGGTTCATGATAGGTAGTAGGGCTCTTAAAGGGATATGAAACCCTACGATTTTCTTTTTTGATTCAGACAAAGCATAACTATTTTTTTTTTATTCCAAATAATTTTGCTTTGTTGCCACTGTTTTCTTTGTTGAAGAGATACCTGGGTGGGTGTCTGGAGCACTACATGGCAGGAAATAGAGCTGCCATCTTGTACTCCAGACACGTGCACGCTCCAGATCTTAAATCTCTGCTTTTCAATAAAAGATGCCAAGAGAAAATTTGATAATAGAAGTAAATTAGAACTATGTTTAAAATTGCATGCTCTATCTTAAACATAAAAGAAAATATTTGGGTTCCATATCCATTTAGGAGCACCTCTCTCCACCTAATAAATGAAATAATAGAGCATAAGAACCATTTTTTAGAGGGTTATCATGCCCATCTCAAGCATGTGTGAATGACATTAATGTGGTAATAACTGAGAGGAGCTTTTAAAGACATATCTTTATCTAAATGCAGTGTATTCACATGGATATAAATACCCCTTAAAAGCTTCATGCCATATGGCCTCCAGTTCAGTAATATTCTTGGGTTTGCTTGCTGCAACTGCCTTCTTCAAATTTCACTAGAGATTTTCTATGGGGTTCAAGTCAGGTGACTGTGATGGCCTCTGAAGAAACTTCAAGGACTTATTCTGCAACCAAGCCTTGGTGGAATTTAAGGTATGCTTGGGTTCATTGTCCTGTTGGGAGGTCCAATGACGGCCAAGCTTCAGCTTCCTCACAGATGGAATAACATATTCTCCTAGGATTTCCTGATACTTCAATGAATGCATCTTGCCTTCCACACCCTGCAGGTTTCCAGAGCCAGTGGATGCAAAGTAGCTCCAGAGCCTCACCGAGTCACTACCATGCTTAACTGTAGGCAGAGTGTTATTTTTAGCATATGCTTCATTCTTCTTCCTCTAGACATGCTGCTGATCCTTTGGGCCGAAAAGTTCAAATTTTAATTCATCACTCCACAGAACAGGATACCAAAACTTCTGTGGCTTATTTATATGATTTTGAGCATATTGGAGCTGACTTTTCTTGTGCTTTTGGGTCAGTAGTGGTGTATGTCTTGGGGTTTTGGCATGGAAACCGTCTGCGTTTAGTATGTGCCTTACTGTGCAAACTGAAACCTCAGTGCCTGTTGCCAAAAAGTCTTGCTGCAGGTCTTTTGCAATTACTTAGGGGTCTTTCTCAACCTGCTTTCTGGTTGCAGCCATTGATATCTTCCTTTTTCTGCCCAGTCCAGGTAGTGGTAATAATGTTCCTTTAACTTTGAACTTGGGAACTATGCTTCCAACGGTGTCTCTAGGAACATTCAGTGCCTTTGCAATCTTTTTGTATCCTTTTCCTTGTTTGCGAAGGGTGACAATCTCTTCTCTTAACTTTTTGGACTATTCTCTTTCTTACATGCAGTCAAATGTTACACTCAACAAACCCTTAGCCAGTTAAGGTATTTTGTGTGTTCTAGCTCAAGCACACCTGGTGCACATAATGAAGCCCTTGATTAGTTGCATCATGTGTGCTTGAGACATAACCTGTTTTGCATATTTGTGCTGTTATGAGGGATTTTATTCAGGGGGTTGAATAATTGTGAGACTGTGGAATTCATTAAAAAAGTTGAATTTGGGGAAACCACTAGAAGTATTCGATGTGTTGAGCTATTTAAATTGCTTTTGTTTGATTTGTTTATTGCAAACATCTGAAAATCTTTAAATTTTGACAATAAACCTGATTTGCAATTGGAGGTGCAAAAATTTTGATTACCACTGTATGTCTATATATGTCTACATGTGTATCTGTCATGAGATGCAGGACACAGCAAAGAGGGTACAACACTATTTTATTGCAGAGCATGGAAATATAAATCTGGTAGCATTGATCTCACTTAGTAACTGCAACATAGACAAATGAACCTAAGCTCCGCCCCATCCAGAGACGTCACTTCCCACTCTCATCACATCTTCCCCCTTCTCAAAGGACAAGGCATACATTTTTTTTCATTTGAATACAACAAACAACAAGGTATACAACAACAACAGTTTTGAACAGTATATAACAAATAACAAGTTAAAGAGAATATCTGTATAAACAACATGAATTACATCCTGACTTGAACATCGGGGTAGACTACCCTAGTCCACAGTGACAATGGGATTTATTCTGCCCATACTTCTGGTCACTGCTCTAACTAATGTTAATCCCGATATTGGGCCGGAAGTTTCACCACTCTTCCGCTTGATGTCACTCTACATGAACTGTCTTCTGATACAGAAGAAGGTGATTGAGAGTCTGCTGGAGGCAAAGACATATCCCCGCTGTGATCTTGCTGAGGGGAAGGCACCCCTCTTAAAACAGGGGATCCCACCGGCAGTGGTACTGAGGCATCCAGTTCCAAACTCTCAGGTACAGGCTGAAGATGTTTTCGATTTTGATGTATAACTGTCCCTCCATCAGTAAGGACTACATAAGACCTTGGTTCTGGAGAGCATCCAATTACCGTAGCAGGCATCTTCCATTTCTTCTCATCATCCAGATTAATTCTGACACTTTTCCCCGCATTCAGCTCCTGCAAGGGTCTCACAGAATGTCTCCTGTCGTAGAAGAATCAATAGCCCCTTTTTGCCTTTTCATCCCTCCTAAGGACTTCGTCCCGAGGAATCGAGCTAGTTGGCTGGAAGACACCCACAGAGAATAAGGTGGTGCGAATCTGGCGTCCTAGCATCAGCTGTGCCGGGCTAATCCCCGTGGCTGGAATGGGAATCGCCCTATAGGACAAGAGGGCCAGGTACAGATCAGATTGCTTCAAAATGAACTTTGTTGTTTGAACTGCCCTTTCAGCCATTCCATTGGCCTGCGGGTAATGTGGACTTGACGTGGATTGTACAAAATCATATTCTCTGCTGAAAGAACTGAACTCTGTGGAAGAGAACTGCATTCCGTTATCACTCACCAACTCCATTGGTATGCCCCACCGGGCGAACAAGCTCTTGAGACAAGTGATAACGGCTTGACTTGTGATTTCATTCAAAGGTGCAATTTCCAAATACCTGGAACAGTAGTCGATCATGACTAGGTACTTTTTTCCGTGCAGTTCGCACAAATCAGCAGCAGAGTAGAAATCAAGGGCTCCCTTCTCTGAGTAGGCCGGCATTCCCGGCAAAAGGCACATTTTGACACATGGCTTGCAATGTCGGAACTGATCCCAGGCCACCATACTGCCATAGCTGCCCTTTCTCTGCACTTTGTAATACCTAAATGGCCATCATGAATCCTGTTTAACATCTCCTGCCACATTCTAACAGGAATAACAATGCGGTCCTGGAACAGCACCAACCCATCCAGCTCTGTGAGCTGCGACCTTTCTGACTGGTAAGAGCTTAAAGACATCCAGGCTGCCCGACTCTCGGGCCAACCTTCTTTTATGTATTTTATAACTTCTTGAAGGTCTGTATCTAAATATGTCTCTTTCTTTATTTGTTCCAGCTTCCCTGAAAAAAAATGGATTTGGAGGCCAGAACTGAATCTACATACACTTTCACATCTGATTCAGTTGAAGACTCTTCAGCAGCAGCCAGTTATTTCCCTGGCACATGCACTGCCTGAACGTTGAACCTGAGCAGCCTCATTAGAAGTCTCTGGCATCTTAGGTGTGTTTTGTCAATATCATAGGACTAGCAGTTTATGGTCAGTCTCCAGACTAAATTTCTCTAAACCCACTAGGTAACGCTGAAAGCACTCACAGGCCCAAACTGCAGCCAGACACTCTTTCTCAATTTGGGCGTATTTCAACTTGGCAGCCGTCAGTGTACGGGAACAGTTGGCAATAGGCTGTAGTTTGTTCTCATTCAACTGCAGGAGGGCGGCCCCCAACCCATAACCGCTCGAATCAGCACTAACCACAGTCTTTTTCGAAGGGTTGTAGAACCCCAACACTGGGGAAGACCCCAGCAGGGACTTGACCTGCATAAAAGATTCTTCCTGTGAAGGTCCCCAGACCCAGGCAACATCTTTCTTTAGCAACTCTGTGATAGGGTGTAGTATAGTGGATAAATCTGGGAGGAACCTGCCCACATAATTTACAAGGCCCAATATTTGTCTCAGCTCATGTATATCAGAAGGACTTTTCATCTGTTCAATAGCACAAATTTTCTCGGGGTCTGGCTTGATGCCATCCTCATTGATGATATTCCCAAAGTAACATAACTCAGCTTTACTAAAATGGCATTTCTCTTTATTTAACTTCAGCCCGGACTCTCTAATAGTCTGCAGCACACAGTTCAGTCGCTGATCATGTTCCTCCAAAGTAAACCCATGCACCAAGATGTCGTCCACAACGACTGCTGTGCCCATGTGGTCTCTTAGGAGAGAACTCATTTTTTTTTAAAGATTTCAGGAGCAGAGGATATCCCGAAGGGGAGTCTGCAGAAGCAAAACCGACCTACCGGTGTAATGAAGGTAGTCAGTTTGCGGCACTTTGGATCTAGAGGTATCTGCCAGATGCCGCTAGAAGCATCCAATGTAGAGAAGAACTTCGCCCCAGCCAATTTTGGAGCTATGTCATCAAGTGTCGGCAGCACTTAGCTCTCTCTCTTGACCGCCTCATTTATCCTTTTCAAGTCTATGCAGATGCGTACCTTCCCGTTTTTATCTGCAACAGGCACAATGGGGGCACACCAGTCAGTTGCTTCAACAACCTCTTCAATAACTTGAGGCATGAGCGGGAATGGAATTCTACGGGGAGGGGTAATGCTGTATGGGACTGCATCACTTTTAAGTGATATACGGACTGGGTTGCAATTCAGCAGGCCCAATTCGCCAAACATATCTTCTGAGATCTCATTCACTCTGGCTACTAGGCCCAAACCACAGGCTGTTTTTCTGCTCAATAAACTGTTAACACACTGACCTCTAATCACATGCACCCACATGGTGAATTTCCTTTGCTTGTACTCGCAGCTGGCAAGAAATTAATGCGGCCACCAGGACTATGGAATTTTGTTGTAACTTTTGCCACCTGGGGCTGTCGAGGCAGTTTTATGAATGCTGCAAGGGACATTACCGTGATGTCTGCTCCTGTGTCAATCTTAAAGGCCACTTTGGCTCCCATTACAGTAAGAGTAACCCTCCAATCTTCTTCTGAACCTGGCCGTTCAACAACAGACCCTACAAAGGACACTTCTTGACCCTCCTGGTTGCTATCCACATGCATCTTCTTAATATATTCAGTTTTACACACCACTTCAAAATGGCCCATTCTGTTACATTTTCTACATCTTTTGTCTTTAGCAGGGCATATGACACTCTGATCATGGGCATGGTTGCACCGTCTGCATCGGGCATGCTGCGCCCATCCGCTTCTGGGCCTATCTGTTGCCCTAGGTCTACCGCTCACACTGTGCCTTTCACTAGCAGCTCTCCTGAACTGCTGCACTTCATCCACAATACTCTCAGACCAGCACTTTGCTTTTTCACTAGCTCACTCTGACGGGCCATCCTAATAGCCCCATCTAATGTTAAATCAGACTCTAACTGTAGCTTCAGTGAGACTTCAGCATCCGCAATTCCTATGACTATTCTGTCTCTGATTTGCTCCTCTTTAGCAACACCAAACTCACAGAATTCAGCTAGTTCATACAGGCTGTGTACAAATGACTCCCCTGATTCTCCCACACGCTGAGCATGTTTGTGAAAACGAGCCCTCTCATGAATCACATTTCTTTTGGGCACAAAGTGGGCACTGAGTTTATTCATAACTATTTCAAAGTCAAATTCTTCCGCTTCTTGGAAAGCAAAGGCATTGAACACTGGCTCCCCATCTTTCCCCATAGAGTATAAAAGATTAACTTGTACTTCACCACTCTCCTTGTCCAGCTTGGAAGCAATCCTGAAGCGCTGAAACCGCTGACGCCATGTGGGCCAAGCTGCAGGCTGAGAAAAATCAAAAGACTCAGGTGGGGTGAATTTCGACATCGTCATCAATCAGGAAACAGAAGCGTAGACAAGAACTTCTGACACCATGTCATGAGATGCAGGACACAGCAAAGAGGGTACAACAGTATTTTATTGCAGAGCATGGAAATGTACATTTGGTAGCATTGATCTCACTTAGTAACTGCGACATAGACAAACGGACCTAAGCTCTGCCCCCATCAGTTGACGTCACTTCCCACTCTCATCACAGTATCTATGTGTTATAAATACATATATACACATATAAATACATAAATACATATAAATACATATATACACATATAAATACATAAATACATATGTACACACATTTAAACATATATATATATATATATATATACATACACATATACCTACTTAGACATGTGTGTATGTATCTCTATGTTAAATAACTTTGCATGTCTATTTTTTCTCTAACACTTGATTTTTTTTAATCATTTTTATTAGACAGTGGTTTTATGAGTGTAACTGTACTGTACAATATATTTTGCGCTCACGCGTTTGCATTTATTTTCAACTCTTAATGCAGCCACGATAAACCTAATATAATTTGCGTGCAGCAGTTATCCACTCATAATCTAGCTCTAAGGGGTCGATTTATGAAGCAGCGGATGCTGCTTACGACCCACTCTGCTTCAGGTCCGCCTGAAGCAGAAGTTAAGAAGCTAAGAAGCAGCAGTAGTAAGGCCGCTGCTCCTTAACTCGTCCGCCACCTCTGATACGGCGGACAGCAATCAGCCCGATTGGATACAATCAGGTTGATTGACACCCCCTGCTAGCGGCTGATTGGCCACGAATGTGCAGGGGGTGGTATTGCACAAGCATTTCACTAGAAATGCTTGTGTAATGATAAATGCCGACAGCATATGCTGTCGGCATTTATCGATGTGCAGGTGACATGTTCCGCTACAGCCGCTCATGTTCGCCCGCACAATGATAATTCGGCCCCTAAGAGTGTTAAAGACAGCTTCTTTTAAAATAATCTCCCCTTATCTATAGAATTTCAAGACTTCTCAGATGAATGAAGGGATCTCAAAATTCAAATACTAAACTGCTCATAATCGTGAGCGAAAATAGCAATACAAAAATGAGTTATTGTCAGATCATTAAAATATTTTATAAATCCTGGTAACTCCTGGTCTAAATGCTCCCTAATAAAAGTATTAATTTAATCTCTATGCACCCTCACCCACACCACCACCAGAATCCTTGGAATAAAAATGTGGAAATGTAGTCCTTTTCCTTAGTTGTGTTTGCATCAAAGACAAAGAGGTGACAAACCAGTTTAGGTGAAGTATTTGCAGTACAGTTTACAGTTCTTCAAGTTAAAAAAACTAAAAAAATACAAACATTCAGAGAATTTTTTTAAAGTTCAAATAATAGCTTGAAGTAGATAAGAACATTTTCATTGCCATTTCTATCAAAGTTCAAAGTACAGTAATGACTATCCAAAACAAATGAACCTTTCTGATAAAAAAGGTAGACTGAGTTCACACAAAACACCAAACTGCAAAATTACACTTTAGCAAAAAGTTATCTCATTTTACTATCAATGACCAGGATTTTCATATTGATTGGTTCACCTAAAATCTTATATCTCATTAATGAACACAAGGCCAAATAGTTCTTTCAAAATGTAGAAAATGTTCTGGGAGCTAAAATACATGATGATATGTTTACAGAGTTCAATATTTACATATAGCAGTTTACGGTTTCACTCCTCCTATCATGCATAAAGCATTTGAATTATCAGAGAGAGAAGATGCCGTCTGGGTGAAGACATCTGCCCATCTGGAGGACCACTTCTGCCGACTTCGTTGAGGACATCTTGTCGCTTGGATGAAGACTTCGCCCGGTAAGTGTATCTTCGGGGGTTAGTGTTAGGATTTTTTAAGGGTGTATTGGGTGGGTTTTATTTTTAGGTCAGGGATTTGGGCCGCAATAGAGCTAAATGCCCTTTTAAGGGCAATGCCCATCCAAATGCCCTTTTCAGGGCAATGGAGAGCTTAAAGGGACAGTAAACCTTAAAAATAATGTTATATAATTCTGCACATAGTGCAGAATTATGTAACATTATATTAGCCAAACTTTGTAAATCATAATATTCACTTTTTATTTTGTAAAAATACAGCTGTTTCACAGTAAAAACAACAGACCCGCTCAGCAGAGTACAGAGAGCGGGTCTGTAAAACAACCGTATTTTTACAAAATAAAAAGTGAATATTATGATTTACAAAGTTTGGCTAATATAATGTTATATAATTCTGCACTATGTGCAGAATTATATAACATTATTTTTAAGGTTTACTGACCCTTTAAGTTTTTTTAGTTAGGGTTTTATTTGGGGGGTTGGTTGTGTGGGTGGTGAGTTTTACTGTTGGGGGGGTTGTTTGTATTTTTTTTTACAGGTAAAAAAGCTGATTTCTTTGGGGCAATGCCCCGCAAAAGGCCCTTTTAAGGGCTATTGGTAGTTTAGTTTAAGCTAGGTTTTTTTTTTTATTTTGATAGGGCTAATAGATTAGGTGTAATTAGTTTAAAAATCTTGTAATTTGTTTTTTATTTTCTGTAATTTAGTGTTTGTTTTTTATGGTAATTTAGCTAATTGTATTTAATTTATTTAATTGTATTTCATTTAGGTAATGTATTTAATTGTAGAGTAGTGTTAGGTGTTAGTGTAACTTAGGTTAGGTTTTATTTTACAGGTAAATTTGTATTTATTTTAGCTAGGTAGTTATTAAATAGTTACTAACTATTTGGTAACTATTCTACCTAGTTAAAATAAATACAAACTTGCCTGTGAAATAAAAATAAACCCTAAGCTAGATACAATGGCCTCTAGTTATCAAACTCCGTATTTACCTGCATTCGCCGGCCCCAATACGCTCGCCTAAGCTCGCCCAACATTGCCGCCGTGGACCTGAATCCGTTCACCAAAGTTATCAAGAAAGCTGTCAAGAAGCCGCGCACCAAGTACAGAACGATGAGCAGCGGACTGTTGTTAACTGACAGTCATCGATTTCGCTGCTCATCGGCTTCTTCGCAGCTTTCTTGCTAGCCTGTCACTAAGCACCCACACTATACTATACTGTTTTACCCCCTAAAATGCCTCTCCCGTAGCCCCCCGCATCTAAATAAACTTATTAACCCCCTAAACCGCCGCTCCTGGACCCCTCCATAACTATAATAAATATATTAACCCCTATACCGCCACTCCCGGATCCCGCCGCCACTATAATAAATATATGAACCCCTAAACCGCCGCTCCCGGACCCCATTGCCACCAACATTATACCTATTAACCCCTTATCTGCCGCCCCCTATACCGCCGCCATCTACATAAAGTTATTAACCCCTATCCTGCCGATCCCGGACCCCGCCACAAATAAATTAATTGTTTAACCCCTAAACCGCCACACCCGGAGCCCTCCGCAACCTACATTACATTTATTAACCCCTATCCTGCCCCCCTACACCGCCGCCTAGTCTAACCCTAACACCCCCCTAACTTAAATATCATTTAAATTAATCTAAATAACTATTCCTATAATTAAATAAATTAATCCTATTTAAAATTAAATACTTACCTATAAAATAAACCCTAAGATAGCTACAATATAACTAATAGTTATATTGCAGCTATTTTAGGGTTTATTTTTATTTTACAGGCAACTTTGTAATTATTTTAACTAGGTACAATAGCTATTAAATAGTTATTAACTATTTAATAGCTACCTAGCTAAAATAACTGCAAACTTACCTGTAAAATAAATCCTAACCTAAGTTACAATTACACCTAACACTACACTAACTACAATTACCTAACATTAAATAAAATTAACTAAAAATAACTACCAAAAAAAACCCTCTAAATTACAGAATTTTTTTTTACAAGGTTTAAACTAATTACACCTAATCTAAGCCCCCTAATAAAATAAAAAAGCCCCCCAAAATAATAAAATTCCCTACCCTAAACTAAATTACAAATAGCCCTTAAAAGGGCCTTTTGCGGGGCATTGCCCCAAAGTAATCAGCTCTTTTACCAGCCCTTAAAAGGGCTTTTTGTGGGGCATTGCCCCATAGTAATAAGCTCTTTTACCTGTAAAAAAAATAAATACAATACCCCCCCCCAACATTACAACCCACCACCCACACACCCCTACTCTAAAACCCACCTGATCCCCCCTTAAAAAAACCTAACACTACCCCATTTAAGATCACCCTACCTTGAGACGTCTTCACCCAGCCGGGCACCAGTGGTCATCCAATGGGGCAGAAGAGGACATCCGGACCAGCAGAAGTCTTCATCCTATCCAGGCAGAAGAGGACATCTGGACCGGCAGACATCTTCATCCAAGCCGCATCTTCTATCTTCATCCTTCCGGCGATGAGTGGCTCCATCTTGAAGACCTCCGGCGCGGAACATCCTTCTGGGCTGACGACTACCCGACGAATGGCTGGTCCTTTAAATGAAGTCATCCAAGATGGCGTCCCTCGAATTCCGATTGGCTGATAGGATTCTATCAGCCAATCGGAATTAAGGTAGGAAAAATCTGATTGGCTGATGTAATCAACCAATCGAATTAAAGTTCAATCCGATTGGCTGATTGGATCAGCCAATAGAATTGACCCGCTCCGCTCTGGATGGAAGAAGATAGAAGATGCCATCTGGATGAAGACTTCCAACCCTCTGGAGGACCTCTTCTGGCCGGATAGGATGAAGACTTTGGACCCTCTTCTGGATGGATCGGATGGTACCCGGCTGGGTGAAGACAAGGTAGGGAGATCTTCAGGGGCTTAGTGTTTTTTAAGGGGGGTTTGGGTGGGTTAGATTGTAATGTTGGGGGGGTATTGTATGTTTTTTTTACAGGCAAAAGAGCTGATTTCTTTGGGGCATGCCCCGCAAAAAGCCCTTTTAAGGGCTGGTAAGGTAATAGAGCTGTTAACTTTTTATTTTAGAATAGGTTAGGGCATTTTTTTATTTTGGGGGGCTTTGTTATTTTATTAGGGGGCTTAGAGTAGGTGTAATTAGTTTAAAATTCTTGTAATATGTTTTTATTTTTTGTAATTTAGTGTTTGTTTTTTGTAATTTAGTTTAGTTGATTTAATTGTAGGTAATTGTAGGCAGTTTAGTTAATTAATTTATTGATAGTGTAGTGTTAGGTTTAATTGTAACTTAGGTTAGGATTTATTTTACAGGTAATTTTGTAATTATTTTAACTAGGTAGCTATTAAATAGTAAATAACTATTTAATAGCTATTGTACCTGGTTAAAATAAATACAAAGTTGCCTGTAAAATAAATATAAATCCTAAAATAGCTACAAATGTAATTATTATTTATATTGTAGCTATATTAGGGTTTATTTTACAGGTAAGTATTTAGCTTTAAATAGGATTAATTTTTTAATAAGAAATAATTTATTTTGTTAGAATAAAATTATATTTAACTTAGGGAGGTGTTAGGGTTAGACTTAGCTTTAGGGGTTAATACATTTATTAGAGTAGCGGCGAGGTCCGGTCGGCAGATTTGGGGTTAATAAGTGTAGGTAAGGTAGCGGCGACGTTGGGGGGCAGATTAAGGGTTAATAAATGTAATATAGGTGTCGGCGATGTTGTAGGCAGCAGATTAGGGGTACATAGGGATAATGTAGGTTGTGGCGGTGTCCGGAGCGGCAGAGTAGGGGTTAATAATAATATGCAGGGGTCAGCAATAGCGGGGTCGGCAGATTAGGGGTTAATAAGTGTAAGGTTAGGGGTGTTTAGACTATGGGTACATGTTAGACTCAGCGTTCAGCTCCTAACACAGCCCCATTGTTTCCTATGGGGAAACACTTTCTCAGTCTGCACCTAACACTCTAACAGTTAGAGTGTTAGGTGCAGACTGAGAAAGTGTTTCCCCATAGGAAACAATGGGGCTGTGTTAGGAGCTGAACGCTGCTTTTTTGCAGGTGTTAGGTTTTTTTTCAGCCCAAACTGCCCCATTGTTTCCTATGGGGATATCGTGCATGAGCACGTTTTTCAAACTAGCCGCTACCGTAAACAACGCTGGTATTGAGAGTTGAAGTGGCGGTAAATATGCCTGTACGCTCCCTTTTTGGAGCCTAACGCAGCCCTTCAGAGAACTCTAAATACCAGCGTTATTTAAAAGG
The DNA here is from genome assembly GCF_027579735.1 of Bombina bombina. Taxonomy (NCBI): domain Eukaryota; kingdom Metazoa; phylum Chordata; class Amphibia; order Anura; family Bombinatoridae; genus Bombina; species Bombina bombina. The sequence goes on from NC_069500.1 coordinate 595,000,016, forward strand.
TGCGGGGGGAAAAAAACACGCGTAGCTAACGCACCCCTTTGGCTGCAAAACTCTAAATCTAGCCGTTAGTTAATTGTAGTTATTTTATTTAGATTTATTTTAATTATATTTAAGTTAGGGGTGTTAGGGTTAGAGTTAGATTTAGGGGTTAACAAATTTAATATAGTGGTGGCGACGTTAGGGACGGCAGATTAGGGGTTAATAAATGTAGGTAGGTGGCAGCGATGTTAGGGACAGCAGATTAGGGGTTAATAATATTTAATTAATGTTTGCAAGGCGGGAGTACGGTGGTTTAGGGGTTAATATGTTTATTCTAGTGGTGGCGATGTCCGGAGCGGCAGATTAGGGGTTAATAATTTCATTTTAGTGTTTGCGATGCGGGAGGGCCTCGGTTTAGGGGTTAATAGGTAGTTTATGGGTGTTAGTGTACTCTTTAGCACTTTATTTATGAGTTTTATGCTACAGCTTTGTAGTGTAAAACTCATAACTACTGACTTTAAAATGCGGTACGAATCTTGATGAGATAGGGTGTACCGCTCACTGTTTGGCTTCCCAGGACAAGCTTGTAATACCGGCGCTATAGAAGTCCTATAGAAAAAAGACTAAACGCAAATTGCGTAAGTGGATTTGCGGTAAGGCCAAAAAAGTGTGCGGTGCGCCTAAATCTGCAAGACTCGTAATAGCAGTGGTAGTAAAAAAGCAGCGTTATAAGGCTTAACGCTGCTTTTTTACTCATAACGCAAGACTCGTAATCTAGCCGTTAGTTTTGTATGTAAATAATGTAGATATGCTATAACAGTTTTGCACATTTAGTAATGATTTGAATGTTTGCTTTTTTAAGTTTCTTCTTGTGTCCCTACAACTGGAACTGGTCTTATTATCCATAAGCCCACCAGGCTGCTATCTATACAGGATAGTATATGAAATGCAGATAGGGAGGGTCTGTCACACTGAAGTAGACCTGCTGTCCCTAGCATAACATTGCTGACTTGTGACACAAGGGGCAACACTGAATTCTCATGTCACAGGGTCTGTGTGCGGTGGCTAGCTACAGTGGATATAAAAAAAATACAGAAATAACAGTGTAGACTTTTTTCCATCTGTAATGTAATCTTCCAAGAAACAAAAATTCAGAGGAAAAAAAGGAACATTTTAAATTAAAAAAAACATAAGTATGAACACTCCAACTAATACTTTGTGGAGTCACATTTTGCATTCCACGCAAAACAAAAAATTGACTAGACAAAATTATTGGCACCCTCAATTTAATTAAAATTGGTAGCACACCCCTTGGAAAAAATAACTGAAATCAATTGCTTCCTGTTACTATCAATGAGATTCTTATACCTCTCTACTGGAATTTTGAACCACTCTTCTTTTGCCAACTGCTCCAGGTCTCTTAGATTGGAATGGCTCCTTTTCCCAACTGCTGTTTTGAAACATCTCCACAGTGCTCTATGGGATTGAGATCTAGACTAATTGCTGGCCAGTTCAGTGCTCTCCAGCGTTGTGTCTTAAACCATTTCTGTGTGCTTTTGACGTGTGCTTTGGGTCAGATTTCATAATGTCATGCGCACAGTTAAGACATCCAGTGCCTGAAGCAGCAAAGCATCAGTGAACCTCCACCATGTATGACTGTAGGGACTGTATTCTTTACTTTAAAAGCCTTGTTTCTTTTTCTGAAAACAGTAGAATGATGGACTTTAACAAAAAGCTATAATTTTGTTTTGTCTGTCCACAGCACATTCTCCCAAAAGGATTTTGGCTTCCTCAGGTAAGTTTTGGCAAACTCCAATCTGGCTTTTTTATGCTCTGTGTCAGCAGTGGGGTCCTCCTGGGTCTTCTACAATAGCGTCCCTTTTCATTCAGATGGCAACGTATAGTGCAAGCTGACACATTTTTATACTGTGTCTGTAGGTCAGCTTCAATTTGTCTGGAAGTTGATCGAGGTTTTTTTATCCACCATTCGAACTATCAATATTTCTCTTTTGTCCACGTCCAGGGAGATTAGCTACAGTGCCATTGGCTGTAAACTTCTTAACAATGTTGCACACAGTGGACACAGGAACATTAAGATCTCTGGAGATGGACTTTTAACCTTGAGACAGTCCATGCTTTTCCACAATTTTTGTTCTCAAATACTCAGACAATTATTTGCTGTTCTTTCACTTCTCCATGGTCAGTGAGGCACACAGAGACACACAACAGAAAGCTTGAGTCAATTTTTCACCATGTTAACTGGTTACCAGTGTGATTTTTATATTGCCAGCACCTGTTAATTGATACAGGTGAGTTTAATTACAAATTACAGGAGCATCACAAACTTGGAATGCAATTATTTCTTACAATTTTGAGAAGGTGCCAATAATTGTATCTAGTCCATTTTTGGAGTTTTGTGTGGAATGTGTCAGAATTGACTTTTTTTCTCCACTTTTTTGTGTCATAACAATACAAACAAAAGAAATAAACATTAGAATGTCTAAACATTTGTAATTGCAACAATTTTCTGTATATATCAAATATGTATCACAGACTCCTAATGAAAATTCATCAGTATTACTTGTTTTCTTTAAAAAAATGTTAATACTTACCTGCATTATACATAGAACATTTTATGTTATGTGTAGAACATAGGAATTTGAAATATTTACAGTAAATACATAGTTCAAATCTTAATTAAAAAAAAGATATTGCATAAATATGGTTTTACATGTTTTCATCTACTTAGCTGCAAAGGGCTCCAATGAACTTCTATATATGTCTATGTATGTGTGCATATGTACTTATGTGTTTATATGTGCATAGATGTCTGCAAATACAAATATACATTTATATAATATACAGTATCTCACAAAGTGAGTACACCCCTCACATTTTTGTAAATATTTTATTATATCATTTTCATATGACAACACTGAAGAAATTACACTTTGCTAGAGAAAAGTAGTGTGTACAGCCTGTATAAAAGTGCAAATTTGCTGTCCCCTCAAAATAACTCAACACACAGCCAATAATGTCTAAACCATTGGCAACAAAAGTGAGTACACCCCTAAGTGAAAATGTCCAAATTGGGCCCAATTAGCCATTTTCCCTCCCCGGTGTCATGTGACTTGTTATTGTTACAAGGTCTCAGGTGTGAATGGGGAGCAGGTGTGTTAAATTTGGTGTTATTGCTCTCACACTCTCTTAAACTGGTCACCAGAAGTTCAACATGGCACCTCATGGCAAAGAACTCTCTGAGGTTCTGAAAAAAAGAATTGTTGTTCTACATAAAGATGCCCTAGGCTATAAGAAGATTGCCAAGACCCTGAAACTGCCCTGTGGTCCGATGAGACCATGATAAACTTATTTGGTTCAGATGGTGTCAAGCATGTGGGGCGGCAACCAGGTGAGGAGTACAAAGACAAGTGTGTCTTGCCTACAGTCAAGCATGGTGGTGGGAGTGTCATGGTCTGGGCCTACATGAGTGCTGCCGGCACTGGGGAGCTACAGTTCATTGAGGGAACCATGAATGCCAACATGTACTGTGACATACTGAAGCAGAGCATGATCCCCTCCCTTCGGAGACTGGGCCACAGGGCAGTATTGCAACATGATAATGACCCCAAACACACCTCCAAGACGACCACTGACTTGCTAAAGAAGCTGAGGGTAAAGGTGATGGACTGGCCAAGCATGTCTCCTGACCTAAACCCTATTGAGCATCTGTGGAGCATCCTCAAATGGAAGGTGGGGGAGCGCAAAGTCTCTAACATCCACCAGCTCTGTGATGTCATCATGGAGAAGTGGAAGAGGACTCCAGTGGCAACCTGTGAAGCCCTGGTGAACTCCATGCCCAAGAGGGTTAAGGCAATGCTAGAAAATAATGGTGGCCACACAAAATATTGACACTGTGGACCCAATTTGGAAATTGCCACTTAGGGGTGTACTCACTTTTGTTGCCAACGGTTTAGACATTAATGGCTGTGTGTTGAGTTATTATGAGGGGACAGTAAATTTACACTGTTATACAGTTTGTACACTCACTACTTTACATTGTAGCAAAGTGTCATTTGTTCAGTGTTGTCACATGAAAAGATATAATAAAATATTTACAAAATTGTGAGAGGTGTACTCACTTTTGTGAGATGCTGTATATATATATATATATATATATATATATATATAAATATATATATACACATACATATACATTTTTTAGACATGTATATGTATGTATCACATATATCTTATGTTTAAGCCCTTTCCCTACCTTTTTTTTCTCTAACACCTGAGACATCAGATCTTTGAGACCTTTAAACTTTTTTGTGCAATTGTTTTTAATAATTTTTTGTTTTGCGAAACAGTTAACCAGAGCTTTGAGGATGCGGTAATCATTCTAGTGTAAATCGTGATTACGCTCAATCAATCGCATTTACTTTTAACTTGTAATAGAAGCTAAAAACCCTACTCGTGCAAACACCCATGATATACCCCTTATTGCTTGTGGGTAACTGTTAGCACTCAACTCATAATCTGGCCCTCAAGGGGCTCATCTGATGACAAAGAAATAGCAGTTCTAACTTTCACAAAACCTGAACAAACAATTTACCTCACAGGCCACAATAAAAGTTCTAAATTGCAGACGATACCCTTAAAATGTATCTGGCATAGAGGTTCTACAGTATCAGAAACTAATTCAGAGGGATTGGAAATGTTTGCAGCAGCTATCTCTGCTGATTCAATGTTAATGCTTTTGTATTATTTATCAAACAGCTTAATAATCAATCAATCATCAATGTCCTTCACAGTAGATTGATTCCTGTGTCAGCCAAGTATATATATGATTCACTTTTGTCCTCAGCCAATACTGACCACACTTAAAAAAAGATTATATTATTTGTGTTGTTGACTGCTTGCAGCAGTAATACTAGCTACTACATTAACTTTGTTTAAGTTTACGCTGCTGTCCAGCTGCTCCTCTGACGCCCTGAAGACCTTCTAAATAGGAAACAGATGAATAGTTGAGTGGGTTTTGTTATCAAACTAATTCTGAACAACTCCATAAGTGAATATTTTTTTTCATGATGATTGATTTTGAAATTAATCTGAAATTATGTTTTTGTTGTGCACGTGTCTGTTCTTTGACACTCTGCTGTTTATATAACACTGTCACCATGGTTGCTGATATTTTGAAAGATGAGAGTGTGTATCCTTCATAAACATGATTTATTTAACATTTTTAGCTGCATATACTATATGCTTTATCTTTTCTTAATGAAATATCGAGGCTTAAAAAGCCAACTTAAATAATTCTGAAATTGTGTTATGATATTTATTGCAGAACACTTTTGTCACAGTTATCAAAGTATCTCTTATATTTGTATAATTATATAACGTCATATTACTTAATACCATAGTTACAGATTGTCATATTATCAAGTATGGCTTAATGCCACTGTTACAGATTGTCATATTATCTAGGATGGCTTAATGCCATTGTTACAGATTGTCATAATAATTTGCATGTCTTGATAACGTAATTACAGATTGGCATAGTGCCTCATAAAACTAATTACCATAGTGAAGAGAACTAACATTATGTCAGGGTTCCAAATTGGTCAACCATACCTGCTTCTTCCTGGAAATAAGTCGTAGTCATTAAGATTTTGGTAACTTTAAGTCCTCAATCCAGAGAGGCTGTGTAAAAGGCTGTATCTGTAAACAAAATTACTCCTAACCTCAATAAAGCTTATACCTCTAAGTCGGATACAGGATATTCAGCCAGCTGTGCTGGAGCTCAATCAGTACTTTTCTGAATTTTTGTCATCAGAAGTATTTCTGATCAAAAATCCTCTCAGTCCTTCTATCTTGTATTGTATCTTCAGTTCCCATTCTGTTTTTAATTGGCTTCTCTGGTTATTTGGCTCTTAAACTGTTTGCTAACGTACAACTTTTTTTTTTTAATTGATCTGATTTGGTCTCAGGTTAAGACCATGGCCTGTGTATGTATATGTATGTATTTGTGCTGAATATAAAATAAACTTATAAACATACACAAAACATGTTTTATGGCAGGAATACCTGCCTTCCCTTCTGTCTCCAAGTAGATAATATGGTCCTAAATCTAACTTACTTCATTCCTCCACCCCCTACATGTCCTGTTTGTGTTCTTTAGTGAAGTAGAGAGCAGTCAAAACCAATCTCTATGGACACAGCAATTTAGGAACCAGAGCATAGAGGAATCAGAGTGCAAGAACAGCTCTGTAACTAGATTTTTTTTCTTGTAGTGCCGCAAAACCCTTATGCGGCTGGTTATTTGCAGGTATGGCAAATTTACATCACTTTAACATGAGATAATATAAAAAGAAATTCCTGAGGAGGAAAAAACTTAAGAGGATGCGCTTGGAACACAGGTTATCAAAGTGGGACCTACCACTTTATGATTGGGTTTGTACCCGTATGCATAAATAAAAAAAAAAAAAAAAAAAAAAAAAAAAAAATTATTTTTTTATAAACAGCACAGTGTTTGGTATGTGTAAAAAATTATAATAATGACGAAAATAAATTGTGTGTAAAACAAGTGCTCAGGACAATTTGTGTATAATATTAGTGATACATTGAAATAATCAGATATCACAGATAAACAATGATATTTGTGGCGATTAGTAAAATATATAAAAAAAGTACTTATCAATGTCCCAAAAATTGCTGTGATGTAAAAAATAAGTGTCCAATCCTAATATGTGAACAGTGATGTGTTCAGGTGTTTGGCGTGCTCCTCTTGTGTCCCGCGGTGCGATGGGTCAGGGTGTCTAGAATGGAAGATAAACAAGGGGCGCCAACATAGTGTGAATCGTTCAAACAACAAATATAAAAGTGATGTGCAAAAAACTACTCACAAGGAAAGTGGCACCTTAAATGAATAAGGTGCGATAAAGCAGGCTGACATTCAAATTCCAGCAGTCAGTACGCTGGAGGTCTCACCCAGAGGACCTGTGGAATCCAGATAGGCGTCTAGAAAGTAGCACCCACGTTTTTCAGGGCCAATGGCCGGACCAGGTGAGCTGCAAGCTGATAGGTGTTCTCCTGCTGCACTCACGCCACCGAGACTTTTCTCCAAAAACGACAGTGTCAGTGTATGAAAGGTTCCGTGGTAAAAGTCCTGTTTCAAAAACAAGTGGATCGTGGAAAGAAGCAAAAATACCGGGTCGTGGTATAAAACAAACAGTATTTATTTTGCAACGCGTTTCTCAGTCTATTCCAGACCGTTTCATCAGGCATAATCATAGTTAACAATAGAGATCTATTTAAACCCACAGTGACCCGGAATTGAAACAAAAGGTCAACTCTATTAACAATGTTGCAATTGCAAAAACATTTAACTTTTGATACATTGTATAAATTGGTTTGAACAATTGTGACCACACAGATAACACTTAAATAAAAAGTATATAAAAAACCCTATTCGCAATTACCAAATATATCTGGAAAAAAATAAAATATCTCATAGTAAACTGGACATATATTAACATGTGTGTATATGTATATCTCATCTCCTGGTTGGATTCGAACCCAGGACCTAATGTGTGCTAGGCAATGGAAAAATCAAAAGGCTACCTTTATGTCTTGTTTGAATTTCTTGCAAAAAGGATTAGTATTGATACAAAATATATAAATTGATCTACATGTCTCATCTTATTTGGTCTTTTTAATAAATGACTCTAATTTTTAAAACCAAACTAAAAGGAATTTTCTTATAAATATAAAACTAAAAAAGAAATGTTCGTGACAAATGCTTACTATAAATAAGTGACATATAAAAATTGTAAAAAATATATATGTATATATATATTTTATTTTATGGCTCCACTGGACTTGAACTTGGGACCTTCTGTATGTTAAGCGAGCATGAAATTGATAAGGCTATCTTGAAGGGCTATTTTTATGTTATATATTGGAGCAGAAATATGTTAGGAATTATGTGATTAATAATATGTATATATATATTTGGGACTCCACTGGACTCGAACTTGGGACCTTTTGTATGTTAGGCGAACAAGAAATTGGTAAAGCTATCTTGAAAGTTTATGTTATATATTGGGGCGGAAATATATTTGGGAATTATGTTATTAATTGTTTCCAATCATATACAACAACCAAATAGACTAAAAAGTGTATCCAGAATGTATATAAACAATTGTAGGTGTATGTATTGATGAATAATCAAACATTCAAAAAGATGAAATGTGCAAAATAGTGTATCGTAGAAAATAATATAAATCAGGTATGTAAAATATAATATAATATGAAACTATATAGGTGCTTGGACTATTAGGTTTAGAACCGGATAGACAAGTGCATACATATACACAACTATGTGGACATGCTCATCATGGGCATATACACATAAATATAAGTGTATGGAAACATAACATATTCTATATGTGTCTAAATTGCATTAATGCAATATATTATTGAAGACTGACAAAGAAGAGAAAAAGAAATAAGAGAGATATAATGTAGTGGTATCAACATATGGTAGTGTTTGTTAATGTATATCAAAAAATATAAGAAAATATGATGTACTAGACCCTAAAAGCTAAATCTCATATTAGATATAAATGTAACCTGTATAAAAGTGATAATTTATGTGAAGGCTGCCAAATCTACATTGGCGTTTAAGCCTAATGGATACAAGGTTTTGAGTTTGTGTATCCAATATGTTTCTAATTGCCTGAGTTTAATCAGACGATCATAATCTGTGGAAGGTGGTACATGATCAATAGGGATAATTTTATAGATATCTGAACTCCCGTCGTGTATCGTTTCACAATGGTTGGGGACACTATGGTTGGTTTTAGTTTTTTTACAATTTTTACAATTTCGATGATGTTCACCCCAACGGGTACGGAGATTTCTAATAGTGCGCCCTACATACTGGACGCCACAAATACAATTAAGGAGATACACTATATATTTAGATTCGCAATTGAGACGATGTGTGATTTGATAAGTTAAACCAGTAATATTGGATTTAAAAGATTTTTGTGAAATTGTAAATTTGCACATGTTGCAACCTCTTTTGCCACATTTAAATGATCCATGGGAAGCTAAAAAGTTTAAAGTTTTGGTTTGTTTATTGGACCGAAATTGGCAATGTTTTACTCTTTTACTGGGGGCTAATTGATTCCTTAAAGTGGGAGCTCGTCTATATACAATTTTGGGTTTTTCACCGACTATATCTTTAAGGAAAGGATCCTTTTGGATAATGTTCCAATGTTTATGTAGTATGTTTCGAATTTTGTAGTGGTTGTTATTGTATTGTGTAATGAAAAGTGGTTCACAAACAACGTTGTTTGTGGATTTCTTTTTGGTTTGATTGTTGGTGCTATTTTGGACTTTTTCAAAGATTAATTCTCTATCTAGATTGCGTGCTTTTTTAAGACATTGATTTAGTAGATCTATAGGATAACCTTTGTCTACAAAGCGTTGGTAAAGAACCTTGCTTTGAATGTCAAAAGATTCTAAATTGGAGCAATTCCTGCGTATTCTCTTAAATTGGCTGTATGGGATGTTTCTTTTCCACCCTATATGGTGGTTACTAGAGAAGTCTAGATAGCTGTTGCTATCGACTTTTTTGAAAAAAGTCTGAGAAATGATGTTACCTTGATTATCCCAACTTAGTAATAGATCCAAGAATTCTATTGAAGATTTTTGTATATTAGCTGTGAAGGTTAAACCCATCTGATTCTGATTTAAATGTTCTATTAGTGTGTTAGCTAGCTCGTGGCTCCCTCTTAAAATAAAAATCAGGTCATCTATATAGCGGCCATAGTATACCAGGTTCGCCCAAAAGCTTGAGGAATAAATATATCGGTCTTCAAAGATTCCCATAAACAAATTTGCAAAGCTCGGGGCGAACCTGGTACCCATGGCCGTCCCCTTGACCTGTAGAAAAAATCTATCTTGAAAAATAAAATAATTGTGCTTGAGGATGTATTCTATTCCTTCCAATATATATTCTTTTTGGATGTCTGGCATATATAGGTCCTTTTCCAAAAAGATGGAAACTGCATTAATACCCATGTTATGGCAAATGTTAGAATAAAGGGAGCCAACATCACAAGTGATCCAAATTAGATCATCGTTAGTAGAAATGTTTTTAAGTTGATATAGTAAATGTGTGCTATCTCTGATATAGGAGGGTAAAGTAACAACATATTTTTGTAAAAATTGATCTAAATAAAAAGATAAATTGTATGTGAGGTTACCAATGCCTGCTATAATGGGGCGTCCAGGTGGATTAACTTGATCTTTGTGGATTTTGGGCAGGTGGTAATAGTGTGCCATACTAGGATTTGTGACTTTGAGAAATTCTTTCTCTTCTTTATTTAGAATACCTGTGGATATGCCCTTTTGTATTAGTGTACTGTACCCTTTTAGGAAAATACTTGTTGGATTGAAAGAGATTTCCCTATAATATTCAGTGTCTGTTAAAATTCTATTGGCCTCTTTGAGATAATCTCCTAGATCTTGTAGGACAATACCACCGCCCTTATCTGCATCCTTGATTATCAGATTTTTATTGTTGGCTAGCATACGTAAAGCTGTTTGTTCGCTTTTGTGTAAATGGTACTGTTTTTTGTGATCTTTTGAAAGTTTTTCAAGATCCTCAACCATAGTGTCCCCAACCATTGTGAAACGATACACGACGGGAGTTCAGATATCTATAAAATTATCCCTATTGATCATGTACCACCTTCCACAGATTATGATCGTCTGATTAAACTCAGGCAATTAGAAACATATTGGATACACAAACTCAAAACCTTGTATCCATTAGGCTTAAACGCCAATGTAGATTTGGCAGCCTTCACATAAATTATCACTTTTATACAGGTTACATTTATATCTAATATGAGATTTAGCTTTTAGGGTCTAGTACATCATATTTTCTTATATTTTTTGATATACATTAACAAACACTACCATATGTTGATACCACTACATTATATCTCTCTTATTTCTTTTTCTCTTCTTTGTCAGTCTTCAATAATATATTGCATTAATGCAATTTAGACACATATAGAATATGTTATGTTTCCATACACTTATATTTATGTGTATATGCCCATGATGAGCATGTCCACATAGTTGTGTATATGTATGCACTTGTCTATCCGGTTCTAAACCTAATAGTCCAAGCACCTATATAGTTTCATATTATATTATATTTTACATACCTGATTTATATTATTTTCTACGATACACTATTTTGCACATTTCATCTTTTTGAATGTTTGATTATTCATCAATACATACACCTACAATTGTTTATATACATTCTGGATACACTTTTTAGTCTATTTGGTTGTTGTATATGATTGGAAACAATTAATAACATAATTCCCAAATATATTTCCGCCCCAATATATAACATAAACTTTCAAGATAGCTTTACCAATTTCTTGTTCGCCTAACATACAAAAGGTCCCAAGTTCGAGTCCAGTGGAGTCCCAAATATATATATACATATTATTAATCACATAATTCCTAACATATTTCTGCTCCAATATATAACATAAAAATAGCCCTTCAAGATAGCCTTATCAATTTCATGCTCGCTTAACATACAGAAGGTCCCAAGTTCAAGTCCAGTGGAGCCATAAAATAAAATATATATATACATATATATTTTTTACAATTTTTATATGTCACTTATTTATAGTAAGCATTTGTCACGAACATTTCTTTTTTAGTTTTATATTTATAAGAAAATTCCTTTTAGTTTGGTTTTAAAAATTAGAGTCATTTATTAAAAAGACCAAATAAGATTATCTTCTAGACATTGTGAGACATGTAGATCAATTTATATATTTTGTATCAATACTAATCCTTTTTGCAAGAAATTCAAACAAGACATAAAGGTAGCCTTTTGATTTTTCCATTGCCTAGCACACATTAGGTCCTGGGTTCGAATCCAACCAGGAGATGAGATATACATATACACACATGTTAATATATGTCCAGTTTACTATGAGATATTTTATTTTTTTCCAGATATATTTGGTAATTGCGAATAGGGTTTTTTATATACTTTTTATTTAAGTGTTATCTGTGTGGTCACAATTGTTCAAACCAATTTATACAATGTATCAAAAGTTAAATGTTTTTGCAATTGCAACATTGTTAATAGAGTTGACCTTTTGTTTCAATTCCGGGTCACTGTGGGTTTAAATAGATCTCTATTGTTAACTATGATTATGCCTGATGAAACGGTCTGGAATAGACTGAGAAACGCATTGCAAAATAAATACTGTTTGTTTTATACCACGACCCGGTATTTTTGCTTCTTTCCACGATCCACTTGTTTTTGAAACAGGACTTTTACCACGGAACCTTTCATACACTGACACTGTCGTTTTTGGAGAAAAGTCTCGGTGGCGTGAGTGCAGCAGGAGAACACCTATCAGCTTGCAGCTCACCTGGTCCGGCCATTGGCCCTGAAAAACGTGGGTGCTACTTTCTAGATGCCTATCTGGATTCCACAGGTCCTCTGGGTGAGACCTCCAGCGTACTGACTGCTGGAATTTGAATGTCAGCCTGCTTTATCGCACCTTATTCATTTAAGGTGCCACTTTCCTTGTGAGTAGTTTTTTGCACATCACTTTTATATTTGTTGTTTGAACGATTCACACTATGTTGGCGCCCCTTGTTTATCTTCCATTCTAGACACCCTGACCCATCGCACCGCGGGACACAAGAGGAGCACGCCAAACACCTGAACACATCACTGTTCACATATTAGGATTGGACACTTATTTTTTACATCACAGCAATTTTTGGGACATTGATAAGTACTTTTTTTATATATTTTACTAATCGCCACAAATATCATTGTTTATCTGTGATATCTGATTATTTCAATGTATCACTAATATTATACACAAATTGTCCTGAGCACTTGTTTTACACACAATTTATTTTCGTCATTATTATAATTTTTTACACATACCAAACACTGTGCTGTTTATAAAAAAATAATTTTTTTTTTTTTTTTTTTTTTTTTTTTTTATTTATGCATACGGGTACAAACCCAATCATAAAGTGGTAGGTCCCACTTTGATAACCTGTGTTCCAAGCGCATCCTCTTAAGTTTTTTCCTCCTCAGGAATTTCTTTTTATATTATTTAGATTTTGGTGATATCAGAGGATTGCTTGCTTATTTTAATATTTTAATAACTTTTTTACTAGGTGCATATATTTTATTGATATCCATTTCAGTTTCTATATATTGTGAGTACCTATATAGCATCTATTTTTAGGATTTAGCAATTTAATTTTCTTCATCAACTCATAATTTTTTATTAACCCATTGATTTAACACACCTAGCAATTACCTTTCAATCCCAATATGCAATCTAGGGATGACAGAAACAAAAAACGGTCTAATTATATTTTGCAAGGTAACACTGTCACTCTAGAAACTTACTCTGACCCCAGTATTTTGAAATCTATGAAAGATTTGTTCCATCTGTTAGAAGAGGAACTTATGAAAGAACACCGCCATTGGTGGGATTTAAAAACTCTAGAAAAATATATAGAAATCAAACAAATCCCTAGGGGTTTACGAATTTTGAAACATTGTTCTTTTAAGGAAGACAAAGATTTATTAGACAGTTGGTATAAAGCCTTGGATGATTGTTCTTTTAGTTTAATCAAAATTTTGATCGAACATAGACAAAAATTAACTGACGAATGCAGTCAGAATATTGAAAAGATACAAAAAGATCTATTATCACATGTTAATAACCCTGAATATCAAAAAATTCTTAAAGAAATTACTGACCGCACTGATAAATATCAAGATGACATCGTCCAGAGTAAAAGCAAAAAATTACAGAGGGACCAAATAGATTATAATAATAACCAAGTTTACACTTTCAATAGAGTTGAAAAAGAAAAACTCACACTTTCTAATAATCCAAATGAAGAAAACAAGGGACAAAAAAACTCTTATACATCACACAAAACAGAGGGTGAAAATTGGACGACTGTTCACAATAGAAACTATAGAAGAGAACAAAACAGAACCTACAGGAATACACATAACAATTACAATACTAATTATAGACCGCACTACAATGAGAATTACAGATTCAATTCCCCAAACCCCCGTAATAACTATGGACCTAGAACTCATTACTCCAACACAAATAGACATTCCCAACAATATCCACAAGGGACATATCAGAGTCAATTTCGTGATAACCATTCTAACACATATCAACAACATTTTTCACCCCAGCATGGCTTCAGGCCTCATTCCAATCATCCTACTTCTCACAATCAGGTTACAACAAATTATCATACACAACAACCTAATAGAACACTTTTGGAGAGACCCCATGGGCATATACTCAAACCAAACAATCCATTAGAACACACAAATAGATTCAATATTTTAGCATCTTTGCCAGATGAAGAAAACACACCAGGCACCTCATATGAACATTCCTCTTCTTTTTTAGAGAATGGCCAAAATCACAACAGACATCCCTTTCCAAACAGCAACCTAAGTGTAGAAAAACAACGAAAAAGACCGTACACTTCAGACCAAGAGGGTCTAGAGGAAGGGGTTTATCAGCCAAAAAAGAAAAATTATCCAAATTAGAACAAGGTATATTCAATTTATCATCGCACATTCTAACAACTAATGAGAAAAGAGTACTCCACAAAGGCCTTTCATACTGCCCACCCAATCCTCACAACTTATATCATCTATTTGTGGATGTTAATAAATTTACAAGGAAACTATCCTTGCAGAAATTCTTTGCACAAAAGAAACTAAAACAACAAAAATATATACAACCTGAAAATACACAGACTATACTAGTCAATAATATGACCCCTAATAAGAATATGAAGGTCATATTTGCAGAAACAGAAAGCCTAACTACCCATTTATTTGATGATTATATTCATACAGATATTAAGGTAAAATCCCAATTTACACCATCTTTTTCAACAAACCACTATATAGAATTATATCAAAGATCAGTCATTGAGGATCTTGAAAAACTTTCAAAAGATCACAAAAAACAGTACCATTTACACAAAAGCGAACAAACAGCTTTACGTATGCTAGCCAACAATAAAAATCTGATAATCAAGGATGCAGATAAGGGCGGTGGTATTGTCCTACAAGATCTAGGAGATTATCTCAAAGAGGCCAATAGAATTTTAACAGACACTGAATATTATAGGGAAATCTCTTTCAATCCAACAAGTATTTTCCTAAAAGGGTACAGTACACTAATACAAAAGGGCATATCCACAGGTATTCTAAATAAAGAAGAGAAAGAATTTCTCAAAGTCACAAATCCTAGTGTGGCACACTATTACCACCTGCCCAAAATCCACAAAGATCAAGTTAATCCACCTGGACGCCCCATTATAGCAGGCATTGGTAACCTCACATACAATTTATCTTTTTATTTAGATCAATTTTTACAAAAATATGTTGTTACTTTACCCTCCTATATCAGAGATAGCACACATTTACTATATCAACTTAAAAACATTTCTACTAACGATGATCTAATTTGGATCACTTGTGATGTTGGCTCCCTTTATTCTAACATTTGCCATAACATGGGTATTAATGCAGTTTCCATCTTTTTGGAAAAGGACCTATATATGCCAGACATCCAAAAAGAATTTATATTGGAAGGAATAGAATACATCCTCAAGCACAATTATTTTATTTTTCAAGATAGATTTTTTCTACAGGTCAAGGGGACGGCCATGGGTACCAGGTTCGCCCCGAGCTTTGCAAATTTGTTTATGGGAATCTTTGAAGACCGATATATTTATTCCTCAAGCTTTTGGGCGAACCTGGTATACTATGGCCGCTATATAGATGACCTGATTTTTATTTTAAGAGGGAGCCACGAGCTAGCTAACACACTAATAGAACATTTAAATCAGAATCAGATGGGTTTAACCTTCACAGCTAATATACAAAAATCTTCAATAGAATTCTTGGATCTATTACTAAGTTGGGATAATCAAGGTAACATCATTTCTCAGACTTTTTTCAAAAAAGTCGATAGCAACAGCTATCTAGACTTCTCTAGTAACCACCATATAGGGTGGAAAAGAAACATCCCATACAGCCAATTTAAGAGAATACGCAGGAATTGCTCCAATTTAGAATCTTTTGACATTCAAAGCAAGGTTCTTTACCAACGCTTTGTAGACAAAGGTTATCCTATAGATCTACTAAATCAATGTCTTAAAAAAGCACGCAATCTAGATAGAGAATTAATCTTTGAAAAAGTCCAAAATAGCACCAACAATCAAACCAAAAAGAAATCCACAAACAACGTTGTTTGTGAACCACTTTTCATTACACAATACAATAACAACCACTACAAAATTCGAAACATACTACATAAACATTGGAACATTATCCAAAAGGATCCTTTCCTTAAAGATATAGTCGGTGAAAAACCCAAAATTGTATATAGACGAGCTCCCACTTTAAGGAATCAATTAGCCCCCAGTAAAAGAGTAAAACATTGCCAATTTCGGTCCAATAAACAAACCAAAACTTTAAACTTTTTAGCTTCCCATGGATCATTTAAATGTGGCAAAAGAGGTTGCAACATGTGCAAATTTACAATTTCACAAAAATCTTTTAAATCCAATATTACTGGTTTAACTTATCAAATCACACATCGTCTCAATTGCGAATCTAAATATATAGTGTATCTCCTTAATTGTATTTGTGGCGTCCAGTATGTAGGGCGCACTATTAGAAATCTCCGTACCCGTTGGGGTGAACATCATCGAAATTGTAAAAATTGTAAAAAAACTAAAACCAACCATAGTGTCCCCAACCATTGTGAAACGATACACGACGGGAGTTCAGATATCTATAAAATTATCCCTATTGATCATGTACCACCTTCCACAGATTATGATCGTCTGATTAAACTCAGGCAATTAGAAACATATTGGATACACAAACTCAAAACCTTGTATCCATTAGGCTTAAACGCCAATGTAGATTTGGCAGCCTTCACATAAATTATCACTTTTATACAGGTTACATTTATATCTAATATGAGATTTAGCTTTTAGGGTCTAGTACATCATATTTTCTTATATTTTTTGATATACATTAACAAACACTACCATATGTTGATACCACTACATTATATCTCTCTTATTTCTTTTTCTCTTCTTTGTCAGTCTTCAATAATATATTGCATTAATGCAATTTAGACACATATAGAATATGTTATGTTTCCATACACTTATATTTATGTGTATATGCCCATGATGAGCATGTCCACATAGTTGTGTATATGTATGCACTTGTCTATCCGGTTCTAAACCTAATAGTCCAAGCACCTATATAGTTTCATATTATATTATATTTTACATACCTGATTTATATTATTTTCTACGATACACTATTTTGCACATTTCATCTTTTTGAATGTTTGATTATTCATCAATACATACACCTACAATTGTTTATATACATTCTGGATACACTTTTTAGTCTATTTGGTTGTTGTATATGATTGGAAACAATTAATAACATAATTCCCAAATATATTTCCGCCCCAATATATAACATAAACTTTCAAGATAGCTTTACCAATTTCTTGTTCGCCTAACATACAAAAGGTCCCAAGTTCGAGTCCAGTGGAGTCCCAAATATATATATACATATTATTAATCACATAATTCCTAACATATTTCTGCTCCAATATATAACATAAAAATAGCCCTTCAAGATAGCCTTATCAATTTCATGCTCGCTTAACATACAGAAGGTCCCAAGTTCAAGTCCAGTGGAGCCATAAAATAAAATATATATATACATATATATTTTTTACAATTTTTATATGTCACTTATTTATAGTAAGCATTTGTCACGAACATTTCTTTTTTAGTTTTATATTTATAAGAAAATTCCTTTTAGTTTGGTTTTAAAAATTAGAGTCATTTATTAAAAAGACCAAATAAGATTATCTTCTAGACATTGTGAGACATGTAGATCAATTTATATATTTTGTATCAATACTAATCCTTTTTGCAAGAAATTCAAACAAGACATAAAGGTAGCCTTTTGATTTTTCCATTGCCTAGCACACATTAGGTCCTGGGTTCGAATCCAACCAGGAGATGAGATATACATATACACACATGTTAATATATGTCCAGTTTACTATGAGATATTTTATTTTTTTCCAGATATATTTGGTAATTGCGAATAGGGTTTTTTATATACTTTTTATTTAAGTGTTATCTGTGTGGTCACAATTGTTCAAACCAATTTATACAATGTATCAAAAGTTAAATGTTTTTGCAATTGCAACATTGTTAATAGAGTTGACCTTTTGTTTCAATTCCGGGTCACTGTGGGTTTAAATAGATCTCTATTGTTAACTATGATTATGCCTGATGAAACGGTCTGGAATAGACTGAGAAACGCGTTGCAAAATAAATACTGTTTGTTTTATACCACGACCCGGTATTTTTGCTTCTTTCCACGATCCACTTGTTTTTGAAACAGGACTTTTACCACGGAACCTTTCATACACTGACACTGTCGTTTTTGGAGAAAAGTCTCGGTGGCGTGAGTGCAGCAGGAGAACACCTATCAGCTTGCAGCTCACCTGGTCCGGCCATTGGCCCTGAAAAACGTGGGTGCTACTTTCTAGACGCCTATCTGGATTCCACAGGTCCTCTGGGTGAGACCTCCAGCGTACTGACTGCTGGAATTTGAATGTCAGCCTGCTTTATCGCACCTTATTCATTTAAGGTGCCACTTTCCATGAGATAATATAAGCTGTAAAGATATGTAAAGATTTTTGGATGATGCAGTCTTTTGCCATTTGCTGCTTATAATGTCCTTCTGTGAAGGTCTGAAAAAGCCCATGATAACGCCTTGAAGCTCAACATAAATCTTGCAATACTCCTATATTACCTACCTAGTTACTAAGACTCTGATATTCAAAACATCAACGGTCCAACTTTTGCTACAATGCGATCGCAATATTATAAGTGAAACACAATTACGTAATTATAATCACAATATTATGAATTATGAATATTACAAACGTGGAATCTCGATTGCAATATTATGAAGTTTGAAGTATGAATATTGCAATCACGAATGCACATTCTCATTAAAATGTAAATATGAATAGTGAGAATGTTCAATAGATAAAATATAAAAATACATGCTCAAGGTCACAATAGAAGATTATTACAATCATGTTTACAGCTTACATACATATTCTAACCCTATACTGTTCAATACATATACATTAAACAATGGATATACACATTTCATATACCCACGATCCCCCAGCTCCTATAGGTGTATTATTGATATGTTTAATTCACTATTGCATTGTACGAACAGGGGTTGAGTTTCTGTTGACACGTAAATTGGATTGTCATACATTCATTTACATTACAACTTAGATGTAAATGGTGATGTTGCTTTAAATATATCGCCAGTATCTAAAAAGCATTACAACCCACAAAAATGTATGCTAAAACGCCTATTGGCGATGCTGCTTTTAAACAGTGCTGTAAGCCCTTTTGAATATTTTGCCGGCATTCTCGACATGGCAACGGATCCCTTTTGAATATCTTGCCGCCCCGTGGCACTTTTAATCATCAGGGCTTGAGAGACATGGTACTCGGAATTTCTAATTGTTTCATCATGAAGAAGGCATTTCAGAATGTATATAATTTTTTTTTTTTTAAATGGATATTTATGTCCTGATTAAACTTTTTTTTTATGTGGAAACCAGTGAACAATAGATACCTAGGTATAAGTTGTATTTCTTGTTACTATTAACTTAGATGTATATAATTTTTAGATATATACATGGTAGGAAAAAAGTACAATATTCCTTAAAGGGACACTAAACCCACTTTTTTTCTTTAATGATTCAGATAGATCAGGCAATTTTAAGCAACTTTCTAATTTACTCCTACTATCAATTTTTCTTTGTTCTCTTGCTATCTTTATTTAAAAAGCAGGAATTTAAAGCTTAAGAGCCAGCCCATTTTAGGTTCAGCACCCTGGATAGCGTACATTTAGCAAACCAATAAACAAGGTTCTCAACCAAAAATGGGCCGGCTCTTAAGCTTTACGTTCCTGCTTTTAAATAAAAGATAGCAAGAAAATGAAGAAAAATTGATAATAGGGGTAAATTAGAAAGTTGCTTAAAATGGCATGCTCTATCTGAATCATTAAAGAAAAAATTTGGGTTTAGTTTCCCTTTAAGCAAGATTTTTTTTATTACCCATAAGTAGTTGTTTCAATAGTTTGGAATGGCTCAGAAAATTAAGTAAAAAAGCAACTGTGCATAAACTGTGCTAAATCATGTTTTATATTAATTAAACATTACTTTCGCTCTCTTTTCTAGTGTTTCATTAAATGACGTTCCTGCCATAACAGCTACATTTTTGTTAAGTACACAATATGTGAAGTGTCACACATGAACATAATAGGAAATACACTTGAACATTGAAATTTGTGTAGCATAAAATATTTGTATGTTTGTCTTGTTATAGAAAAATAGTTTCGCTAGGTAGAGAGAAAGACATCTCAGAAATCTTGCAGACACAAACAAGGGACTGATTGTGGCCATTTCAGGATGATCTCAGGGGTTGCTCAGGATTTTTCAACTCTCTCTTTTACAAAGCTGATGAGGTTATTTTTTTTTTTATCATTTTATTTCTCTTTAACATATTTTTCGTTTTTGCATATGTTATAGTGTACTATTTTATATAGGGCTTTTTTTGTTATGTAACACTTTGAAGGCATTTTTGTGATGTCAGTGGAAGCCATGAATCTTAGCAACAATTCTTTATGAATTCTGCAATATTCAAGTTACAACGTTGCAGCAATTTTTTTTTCTGTGAGCTATTAGTTTTGCAAATGGGTTTACATGAATCTAGACCAATATATTTAGCTTTGATTTTCTAATGCAGTGGAATAGACCCCAAACAAATAATAAAGCTATATTTCTATACCTTCACTGCTTCTTTTGATTTTTTTGATTTTTGTACAATATGAAGGAACAGCAGAAAACACTTGGTTTGCTATCCACCACTATTTCTCATCATGTCATAACTTTCTGTAAATTGGTTTTATTTTATAAAGGTAAATGATAATCCTCCTTTATGTAGTGCCACATAGTAATGTTTATTTTCTCAGTGGTGAAATATTTTCAGTTCATAGGGATAAGTATGTTTTTTTCTGCATTAGTCACAGGTGTGTTTAGTATAAACACAACTTAGTCATCCATTTACATTTATTTATGGGTTTAAAACAATTGCACTGAATATACTGCTTTTGATCCAGAGTGGTTAATAATATGACCATTAATGTTATCTATATAAAAATAAAACTGTGTATCTTCTTTATTTAGACTTCAGACTTAAAGCAGCATTTTCAGTTTTACATTTGAGTGACCACCTCATTACACTGAGTGATATGAATTACATTTTTACAAAATGACTACATGCATAATGGTATAAATAATGGTGTCAATAAAAAGTGTTTCTTTGTTAAAGCAGTGTTTAGTTTAGGGCTATATTTGGCAATAAAGCAATGATTGTTAATAAACTGTAAATAAAAGCCATATTTACATTGTTGATTAACAATCCGCATGACAGCTTTAAAAATAAATTATTTTGAGCTGTCAACATGAAAACATTTTAGAGGAGGAGCAACATGTAGAAGTGTTCAATTTCCTGACTATGACTGTGCTTATCCAATCAAATCTTTGTATGCAAATTTTACTTAATCCAATGTAGACTATGAGAAAAAAAGAAAGCCGAGTCTTCAGTCAGTATAAAACCTCAAAGCTTAACTAGTAATACTGCACTTTATTTCACCTGTGTTTCAGTAAATAGGTTTAAAATGTCAAGCGAAACTAAGCAGAAACCTTCTGAAAACTGCAGCCAGTTGCCAAATATGCCTCTTCCACTCAAAAACTTGGAGATTAAATATACTAAGGTAAGAAAAACTTAAAAACAAAGTTTCTATTGCTTATTTGTAACTTTATTTTTTAAAATGTAGTATTGCCAATTTACACATTGAAAGAAGATTGTATTTCATTAACTCAGCATGTTAAAAAAAATAAGAAAAAAGTAATTTTATATATATATATATATATATATATATATATATATATATATATATATATATATATATATATATATATGTGTGTGTGTGTGTATGTGTGTGTGTGTGTGTGTGCATATATACCCCTCTATATATATAGTGCAAGTGCCCAGTTTCAAATTATTTTTTATTGTCACAATTTGTATTTAATTGTTTTAGTATTGCTTCTAAAACGAACTTCGGAATAATTGTATGTTAATGCACACACACATACATACATATATATATATTTATGTAAGCAGCTGTCTTTTAATCAAATCATAGAAAAACATTACTTTATTCATGACAAATATGGCAGAAATATTTTAACATTTCATTATTATAAAGCTTTTTTAGATGCATTCTGTATTTTGAGGAAAAAGTGTAAAGGAAAAAATGTATATATTGCTGAGTTTTGTCCTTTGGACTTTCATAGACATTGCTGTAATTTAGGCCAGAGTGTGCAGAAACACAAATATGCAAAATGTTTTCTGGAATTTGTTTTAAGTGTTTAAACACACTGTAAATGTAATAAATCCATTTCTATTTCTTTTTTCAATATGAAATATAATTTAAAAAAAACAAAGTTAAGGATTTTCCTTTATTTCTAATTTAGACACAATGTATTTTCTCTTTTGCCTAAATAGTTTTGACAAGACTTGTAAATAAAAACAGTATGTCACTGGTATATATGCATTTGAGCTGTTTCTAATGTTTATAGAGCTTATTCTAAATACTAATTTAAAAATGAAAATAAGTACTTATGATTAAGAAGATTCAACAAACAATATTTTATGTCTTACATAATTATCATAAGAGCAAAATAGTAATTTGAATGATGATTATTATTTGGTAAAAACAGTATTTGTATGTGTAACCTAATAACTATATTGCATATTACAGTTATCTTTGAAAATATTCGGCAACATGCAATAATCTATCAGGTGACACCACCGGAAGAAATCTAACATAGTATACAAACTGCTCACTTGTTAAATGCCTTTAATAGTTGTATCTAAAATTCTTTCTTGGACCAATTGATGTATTTTTTTTAATTTTCATTAGTTCTATAGCTTAGAATATTAAATCTCTAACGCAAGTGAAAATTATTTAACTGAATATATATATATATATATATATATATATATATATATATATATATACTGTGTATATATATATATATTTTTATAAATATATATATATATATAAAAAAAATATATATATATATATATATATATATATATACAGTATATACTACATGTGAAAAACAGTACATTTAGCACTAAATAGTTTTATGTTAACGTAATATATATACAGTATATATATATATATATATATATATATATATATATATATATATATATATATATATATATATATATATGTGTGTGTGTATATGTGTATATATATATATATATATGTGTGTGTGTGTGTGTGTATTGTCACACTGATACTAGAAGCAGATTTGTTTTGTTTTTTCATGTCACATCATATAACGTTTTCAATACATATCATATATATAATATATACATATATATTTTTTTTATATATATATATATATATATATATATATATATATATATATATATATATATATATATATATATATATAAATTTTTGCCATATACATATGTTGCATTAAAAACAAGAATGTTTAGTTTTTTTGCATTAGTTAGTATGTGCATTCATCTAAGTTAAATAATATTCACTCAGAAAATCTTGCTGCAGTGAAAAAAATAAAAAATTAAATGCTAGCAGTTTATTTGACATTTAAAACTAGGCCTCTCACAAGTTTTATGACAGCCTTTACACTTTTGAATTACTGGTATATTTATTTTAATGCATTAAATTATATTTTTAGTATAGCGAAAACCATTATAAACCATTTAAATCTGTTCCCAGAAACAATTTTAACCAAAAAATATTTGAGACATGAAAATGTATTGTGTTAGCAAAACTGTGGTGTTTGATTACAGGGTATAGGTGTGGTAGCTAGCACAATACAAACTATGCCCTAAAGCTGTGTGGTAAAATTGCTGCCATTAAAACAGGTGGACCTAGATTAAATTCCACTGTCAACAAAATGATGACGATGGAAGATTTAGTGGGAAAAAAATCTATACAGCATTTTTAAAAATAGGTTTGTATTTCATTCATATGCTGCAAAACTGCTTAAAGGGACATGAAACCCAAAATGTGTCTTTCATGATTCAGAAAGAGAATACAATTTTAAACAACTTTTCAGTTTACTTCTATTATTTATTTTTCTTTCTTTTGTTATCCTTTGCTAAAAGGTTTATCTAGACAAGCTCAGGAGCAGCAAAGAACCTAGGTTCTAGCTGCTGATTGGTGGCTGCATAAATATACTGATTGTCATTGGCTCAACCATGGGTTCAGTTAAAAACCAGCAGTGCATTGCTGCTCCTTCAACAAATTATACCAAGATAATTAAACAAATGAGATAATAAAAGTACATTAGAAAGTTGTTTAAATTGTATTCTCTATCTGAATCATGAAAGAAAATGTTTGGGTTTCATGTACCTTTAAGATTTTAAAGGGGCTTTTAAGTCAAGGTTTCTATATAGAAACAAAGTACAGTGAGGCCCCGGTTTACGCACGACTCGGTATACGAAATTTCGGTTTACGAAATCGAAATTTGAAGAAAAATTGACTCGGTTTACGAATTTTTTTCGCAATACAAAACAAAATGCCGGTTTGCCCCCCTCGGTTTACGAATATTTTTCGCAATACGAAACCAGTGGCCCCTGTGCCCCCTGCATACTCAAGTATGATTGAATTAATGAAGTTTGGGTACCAGTGTGGAGGTGTTGGAGAGGTTTTGGAGCCATTTTGCAGCAAGTTGTTGAGCCTTTTGGAGTCATTTGCAGCAAGTTGTTAAGCCTTTTGGAGCCATTTGCAGCAAGTTGTGGAGCCTTTTGGAGACATTGGAGCCATTTGCAGCAAGTTGTGGAGCCTTTTGGAGACATTGGAGCCATTTGCAGCAAGTTGTTAAGCCTTTTGGAGCCTTTTGGAGCATTTTTTGGACACTTTATTTGAGTTTTTTCGGACCTCCGGAACGCATTAATTGATTTTCAATGCATTCCTATGGGAAACCGTGTTTCGGTTTACGAATTTTTCGCAATACGAAACGACCCGGAGAACGAATTAAATTCGTAAACCGAGGCCTCACTGTATATATAGACATTATATGCTCAACCTGATTTAAAAAAATACACATTTTAAAACTTTTTATTAAAGGGATACTAAACCCAATTTTTTTATTTCATTATTCAGATAGAGCGTGCAATTTCAAGCAACTATCTAATTTACTCCTATTATTATTTTTTTCTTCATTCTCTTGCTATCTTTGTTTGAAAAAGAAGGCATCTAAGCAATTTTTTGGTTCAGTATCATGGACAGCACTTATTTTTTGGTTGTTGAATTTATCCACCAAACAGCAAGAACAACCCAGGTTGTTCACCAAAAATGGGCCGGCATCTAAAGTTACATTCTTGCTTTTCAAATAAAGATACCAAGAGAATGAAGAAAATTTGATAATAGGAGTAAATTAGAAAGTTGATTAAAATTGCATGCTCTATCTGAATCACGAAAGAAAACATTTGCGTTCAGTGTCCCTTTAATGATTTGCAGATCTTTGCACATTGTGCTAACAAACAACTTGAAACACCTTGGGAACATGTTTATCATATCTCCCTTGATTGTGATTATGACTAGCTGTTAGTTTGTGACTAGTTTGCACACAGCTCTAAGCAATCACTGTGTAATTTACTGCATGCTTAGGTTACAGAATGTAATTCTCTGCCAATCCAGGAAGTGTGGGAATATCACGTATTTTACATTAAAGCAAGGCTTTTTATACAGCAAAAGCAAGCAATTAATATATATTGCAATGCTCTTTAATTTGCATTCATTAATAAAGGAACAGAAAAGTCAAAAAGAAACAGTCTTGATTCGGATAGAGCATGCAATTTTAAATAACTTTGCAATTTACTTTTATTATCACGTTTGCTTTGTTCTATTGATGTCCTTTGTTGAAGAGTAAATCTAGATAGGCTGATTGGAGCTCAGGAGCACACACTAATTTATAGTAGCCTATGGCAGCAGAGTTTGTAACTGTATAGCATTGCTATAAACAATCTAGCAAACACTGCTGCCAGATGGCTAAAGACGTGCACACTCCTGAGGTCACCTAGGATTACTCTTTTTTTAAGCATAATAAGAGAACTAAGAATAATTGATAATAAAATAAATTGGAAAGTTGTTTAAAAAAAAACATACTCTAACCAATCAATGTAACTTTAATTTTGACTTTACTGTCCCTTTAATTGTATTTATTATTAGTTACATGGAGAATAATATTTTAACTTGAATGTTAAAGGACACAACTGCTGAGTACAGTGGCAGAGTTACTGCTCACCATGCTGATCGGTTTCCCTTCCCTACATGCTGTTTTCTTTAAAGGCATTCTGATACTTTAACCCATTACAGTAGATATTTGGTGAAGTTCTGCATCTTTGTACATCACATGTTGTTGATTGCTGTGACAGAAGCAGGGCACTTTGACACATTAGTGACATTGCTGGATTTTTTTAAAGCTGTATCTTGCACAATAGAAAGCAGAAGCTTTACATTTTTGTATTTTTTTTACACAGTTTAAAAATTACATAACAAATATAAAAAAAGCCCTCGGGAATTATATTGAGCAATGTATTCACTACGAAAACATACAGCACCCTAAATTGGTGTGCATGATATGACTTGTCAAGATGATCTGTGAGTGCACACTGCTTCTGTCACAGGGTGTGATAATAATTAAAGGGACTGTACTATAAAATGTTTTCCCCAATGTGTTCTAAGTGAGTTTTTATACCTACTGAAGAGTAAGAAATCTATAGGAATTTGTTCCTTCATTAATATTTTTGTATTTGAAATCGCTGTTTTTGCTCATTTAAACCATCTCCTGTTGTTCTCAAGGACATGCCCATAAAAATGGGCTGAATCTGCAAATAAAGTAGATCTGCTAATGTTTTACATGTCTAAACACATCCTAAATAGTTAGATATTGAAATGCGTATTATGGCTGAGGGGTTCAATGAGTACAACCAGTTATTTCAAATACAAATATCTCTCTCTTCTAACCCCCAAAGAGAGATTATTTAGAGCTATTGTCTCCTGTTCACATAGCTTTTCTACATAGAAAACATTTGTTATTCATATTTTCACTGTATGTGGCAGTTTATCTGGGCAAAACCAGCTATTTCAAATAACTAAATAAAGGTAAATGAGCGGGCTGCAAACACTTTAATACACTCCAGCAGGTAAAATGAACCATTGGGAACAACATTTTAGAGTACTATGTCCCTTTTAAACTCTAACATAGCATCGCCCAGTAAAAGATGTAGAGATTAACTAACCAGCACTTATGATACATTTTGCATTACATACATTCTTCACTATCTGCAAGTTTATTCTTTAGATGCAATCAACATATAAATAAGAGGTCTGTGGGACTTTTAAAGCCTAGGGGTAATTCTAAAAATATTTTGCTCTACTAAAAGATATCATTACCTACAAAAACAGGAACCGGCTTAATTTTAATGTAGTAATGTATGAGTTTGTTACTGTTAATGTGTTAAGAGATGTTAATTATTACATTTGTGAGGTATTTTTTATAAAATATGTAGGGAACTAAAAATGTTTAAGGCAGCTTCAGTTATCGTTATTGATTAAATTTCCTGTTAGTTGTCTTTTTTTTCTTACAAAGTATTTAGGGATTAAAATATGTACTAAATATGTACAAATTAGAATGTATTAGCTGGAATACTGTATTTATGAATACTTACATTTAAAATGCCAACTGGAATTAATATAAAATATAAATATATATATAGTATCTATTATTATGCAACATTATTGAACTTTTCATCTTGAAAAAATAAATAAATGTCACATTCAACTGAAATCAGCTAAATAAAGTTTATTGAAAGTTTATAATTTGCTAAATATGAATTCATTTGTACCTTTAGGGCCAGATTACAAGTGGAGCATTAAATATCGCTTTGATGAAAGCGATACTTGCGCTCCACTGTGTAATACCAGCGCACGATAATGTGCACTGGTATTACAAATTTTAAGCAATGCAAGCGCGACCTCGCATTCGCATCACTGGGAAGCATTGAGCTCACAAGAGCGCACTTCCTTAGACTCCTATGGGAGCTCCCTCCTTCTGATGCCGTCAGAGATGGCATCAGAAGTTCAGCGCCAGCAAAGGGGGGTAAGTCACGCAGTGATGGAAGCAAATATAAATATATATATATGTATATGCTGATAGTCATATACATTTATGTGTTAATGTGTGTATATAGACATATTAATACATAAATATATATATATCTATATAAGCATATACATATATATTTACTGGGAAAACACAGTTCCCATAGACCGCAATGTAAAGGCACTTTTCAGTGCTGTTTTTTTTCTAACACCCGACTCCCACCAACTTTAACCATAAAATACTGCATAGTGCAGTAAATTTATTAAAAATTAAAGATTATTTTATTAATAAACTGCAATAGACACTATTTTGGGGCCATTTCGGCATATTCATAAAATTAACCAGAGATCTGATCGCGGTTGCAATAACCAGCCACTTGTAATGGCTGATTAATTTGATGTTTGTGGGTGCACGATAATTTTGCCCAACACTTGTAATCTAGCCCATGAAGTGATAGAAATGTGTTAATATCAGTAGTGTCTTTTATTGCCTCTCATGTAACCCAACTCAACTACTCTTACAAAACTGTAAGGAGCAACATTTCACATTCCAAACTGAGTGTAATAAGAACTTTGTCTGGACCGTAAGATATCTTGAAATTAATTTCAACATGAAAAGAAAAAAATTGTATAGTTTAGTGGAATTTAGCATTGTTTAAACTTTTATTTGAACCTGTAAAAATAGAAATATCAGCACAGTCTGACAGGTCCTGTTGAGGTAAGGGGTTCATCGCATATAGTGAATACTCGGAGAACACTCCGCACATACTCAAGCAATACCCTTGTTTGGTTTATTTATGGGCACATCAGCCTGAAATAACAAATTAAATTGAAAATTTTGGAATGTGTACTTCTAAATAAATACCTAAACACAAAATCTAAAAATGAAGTATAAACAATTGAATTTCACTTACAATTTTGTTAAAGTGACATATATTGTAGTTTCAGATTGCAACCCAAGTGAGTTTAAAGTAATCCAGTGAAATGAAATGTAATGACTACAGAGTCTGTGATTGCAATGCTTGTTTAGGGCAAAATTACAAGTGGGCACGTTAACAGTTAGGCACGAGCGATAAGGGGTTTATTGCAGCTGTTTGCGCGTGTCGGGTTTTCCACTCGTATTACAAGTTCAAAGTAAATACGATTGCTTGAGTGCAATTGAAGTTAAAGTGCCGGCAGATTAGTGGAACCTCAGAGCTCTGGTTAACTGTTTTACAAAACAAAAAATCTCACAAAACACATCAAAAATACAATACAAAGTACAGTTACACTCACAATAACAGCCTATAATGAGGTCTCAGGTGTAAGAAAAAAAAGCAGATAAAGGGCTTTATCATAGAGATACATATATATATACATCTCAAAAAATGTAAATGTATGTGTGTGTATATATGGATATATATATACAGTATATATATGTCTATATATGTGTACATATGTATTTATGTATTTATATTTGTATATATGTATTTACAGACATATATACACATATAAATACATATGTATACATATATATATATATATATAGACATGTATATAAGTGTATTGGAGTCTGTAGCAGCTAAGCAGATGAAATCATGTAAAAACATATTTATGCAATATTCATATTTAATAAAGTGTTATACTGTTTATTTACTGTAAATATTTCACATTCCAATGTTCTGCAAATAGCAGAATATGTTCTAATATTTGTAAATAGATACTATATATATATATAAAAAACATCAGCTATATGTAGAAATATGTAATTATGAATAAACAGAACAAATTCTTCTTCAATCTGAAAAACATTGGAATTTGAAATATTCATATTTTTTCCCCACTTTTTTTGCTCCATTGAATTCTATTGGGGAATAGGTTATCGCATGCACGATATTCTAAATTCGTGTTTTTACACTTGTCGGGTTATTACGCGAGCGAAAATAGTTTACTTTCAAGTCATAATATGAGCGCAACCCGACGCTCGAAAAAGCTTACTTCTAGCACAGTTAACGTTCGAGCGGTAGCGTTAAATAGGGTTCCACTTGTAATCTAGCCCTTAATGTTTAACCACAGTTTAGGTCAGGCATACAGTTGATAGAAACAAATATTTGTTTCTAATAATTTGTACCTTATACTTTTTATAGTTAGGTTTTCAAGTATAGGACTTGAAACCTTGACTTTTGCATTCAAAATAAAGAAACAAAAAACTATGCTGGTTTAATTTCAAACTAGTGCTACTGGCAGCCAAATAATTAATTTTAAGGCAGGCCCACTATTGTTTAACAGCAAGAGGTCTGCTTTAGCATTAATCATTGCACAGCCAATGCTATTGGCCATAAATTTAAAGGTCTATTATAATCAAACAATTACATGCTCTAATCCGTAGAGCATGTAACTTTAAGACTGCAGCACTGTTTGTTTAACCCCTGCAATGGGGTTAAATACACAGTAGAAATACTGCTAATGGTGCACTGCTGGTCCCAAGCGGATCTCGCTGCTGCTAGTCGCACAACTTAGATGTGCAACTAGCGCTGCTGATTGGATCAGCAGCATTTTCTACTCTGAACCAGCAGTGCACTGTGTGTCCTGAGCTGTATGCCTACTTTGTGCTTTTAACCCCATTGCAGGGGTTAAAAACACAGTGCTGCAGGGTCGATAGTCTTAAAATTCAATGCTCTAACAGATTAGAAAATGCCATTTTTCAACAATAACTGCCCTTTAACCTGCAATTTTATGTTTGTTTGTTTATTTAGCAATGGCCTTTTCATTTTGTCAACTCAAAACAAAACAACCAATCAAAATGGAGTTTGAATGACTCCCTTAGGAAATTGGTAAACTCAGCTGTTTTAAAACTCTGGGAACAATGGCTTATTATTTGCCTTATTATTTAAAACAGTGAATTATTTAAGAACAAGCCAACTTAAACCCAAGCTTTGGCCAACCTGCTCCCCTCTAAAAAGTTAACGAACATTATGCATTTAGTTCTCTTGCATTGCTGTGTTTAATTGATGGTACATATTATGCATAGTTTTAGTAAGGGTAACAATTATTAGGTTATTCATTATTTTAAAAGTTGTCTTTCATCCATATTGCTATCCTTATTTTATAATATAATATTTATTGTTGTCTCATAATGTTTTGGGTTTGAAATTGAATATTGACTTCCTGGACTAAACCAGAAGTGACTATGCCAAGTAAATTGTTATGCTGTTGATAAAGTGACATCAGAAAGATAGCTATACTCTGTGGGATATGTGGAAATAATATATGCTCATATAATCTTGCCACTAATCTTAATACCTTAAGAATATATTGTATTACCCATAATCATGCAATGTTATATATCATTACAACTGCTTAATCATACTAGCTTTATAATAGTCTATTTTTTTTTTTGTTAATGGTTATACATTACCTATAAATATCTACATTATTTGTATAGCTTGTACTTTAACAAACTATAGCAATATTCATATTGCTTGTGTTAATCATATTTGACTATCTTATGCCTGTTAAAATAGCTGCTGAAAAAGTTAACTTCATCTGGCAGTTTACAATGCTGGGGGATTTTAGTTGTTTGCTCCACAACAAATAATTACTTGTGCTCATTTTACATTGAGCCCATAAATTACTTTTGGTGTCTTAATACCCTTTACAAACACTATTACCAGATAGGAAACCTTTTTACAATTAAGTTACATTTTATATGTAAAATGTACCTATAAATATGGATATAAAATATATTGAGCCAAATTACAAGTGTAGCGTTATTTAACGCTACCGCTTGAATATTAACTGCGCTAGAAGTAAGCTTTTTGGGCGCATCAGGTTGCGCTTGTATTACAAGTAGAAAGTAAACTGTTTTTGCTCGCACGCTAACCCAACACACACAAAAAGCCTTACTTAGAATATTGTGCATGCAATAACTTATTCTCACATAGAAGTCAACGGAGCAAAAAAAGTAGACAAAACCAAACACCCTACTCACTCGCAAACCCGAGTGCGGTAACCGGAAATAAAAATATGAATATTTCACATTCCAATATTCTTCAGATAGCAGAATATGTTCTATTTATTTATAAATATGTATTTATATACATATATATATATATATATATATATATATATATATATGTATATGATGGTATTTTGGTATTTTATATATATATATATATATATATATATATATATATATATATATATATATATATATATATATGACTATGATTATATAGAGGTACATATTTATATACAGATATATATATATATATATATATATATATATATATATATATATATATATATATTTATTTATAAATACTTAGAACATATTCTGAATACATGGTTAAAACCTTTCTTAAATATGGATATTGCATAAATATGATTTTTCATGTATTCATCTACCTACAAAGGGCTCCAAGGCATATAATGAATAGCACAGGGAGGGCTATTAGTGCGCCTACTGCACTTGTTTTAAAAATTGTGAGTTGAGTGAAAGCAATCCAAAATACTGATGGAAAAGTTAGAGCTTTTTAAGACCTGAAGTAAAATATTATTATTATTAGTAAAGCACAGATCTACATGAAGATCTATATTACTTGCTTACTATTGGCTTAGCGGACCATCAGCTTAGCGCTCATTGGATATCCAACATTAATTTTAATGCAGATGTCTAATATGTGAGAGCTTAAGCTCATCGTTATTTTCTGACATTCAAATGTTATTTTCTGACATTCAAATGTTATTGCTGTGCGATGTAAACACACCGTAGCACTAACATTTTTGTAGTACACTTGTAACCTAGGCCTTGGTTTTTAAACCCTAACAATAGAAATAGTTCAGCTGCCAGTAAACAACTTAAAATCTTTATAATTATACATGATAATTATTTATGGATTAATTAATATTTTTATATATATGCATAGTATAAACTAACAAGTAAATACTGAAGTACTGTATTGTAAACACAAAATACAAAATAAATGTTTGAAAGCATTATTAATGATTTGTAAAGTATGCATATTGGGTACTTGTTGTTTAATTTACAGAATTGGACTTCCACCCTGTCATTGGACAAGCACACTTTTTACCGTGCTTAATTAAACATAGTTAAGTTTACTCACAATGTTTACATAACGCACTGACTGTAAATTGATTTGTGCTAAATCAACGAGAGAAAAAAAAATGTCTAGGTTGCTTATAGACAGTATGCTGATTATAAAATCATCATGTATAACTGAGTGAAATAGTTTTGTGGGAAAATCAACACGTATAAAAAGTCTGGGTTCATCTGTTCATCAGGCCCAAATGGCTTGGCACAGTTTAAAGTTGTAGTAAAACCAACACATGTTTTAAAGACACTCGTAGAACGGTTGAACTTGGGTTCACGCTACATAATTGATTTCAAATGAAAACAAACAAATGTACCTGGACTTTTAACCAATTTGAGACAGCTAAGTTTAACCAACCTCAATTGACTTTTGCAACAAACTTTTACACAAATGAGTTGCAATGTTTTAGCTTTGTGGATAGACCTCTGTATAAGAAATTTAGTTACTATTAATATATTTATTTTAACTATATATAGTTCTTAAATTTACAAAAAGCAGCCCAAATACACATGCTTAATTATCTAGTGCTGATGAGACAAATCATCAGCTTGATATACTAGTCGATAAGCCAGTCCCGAGGGCAGTCTATGTGTTGAAAATACAACCCCCCAAGCTACAAAAAATAAAAAATAAAAATACAGAAAAAAATAAACAAAGCTATCAAAAATAATAAAATTAAACCTAAACTAATACCCCTATAAAAATAAAAAATCCCCCCCAAAATAAAAACACCCCCTAATGTAATACTAAGCTACCAATAGCCCTTAAAAGGGCTTTTTGAAAGGCATTGTCCTAAGTTTAACAGCTCTTTTACATTAAAAATAAACAAAGTCCCCCCTAACAGTAAAACCCCCCACCCACCAAACCCCCCAAAATATAAAAAAACACTGCAGCCCCAAAGAGGTACTCATGGTTTCAGAAGTCCGGCAGAGAAGGCGGGTCCATCATCTTCATCCACAGAGAAGGCAGCGCAGAGCGGAGGCCTGGAGCGGTCTTCCCAGATGTGGCGATCCTTGGCGGTGGTTATCTGTGGAGGGGTTTGCGGTCCCTTGGCAGCGGCGGCGGTGGTCCTCGGCGACATGGAGGCTCCTCTTTATCCAATGTCCGTGGTATACTGAATATTGAATGCAAGATACCGCAATCAATTTGGGATACCTTGGATTCCTATCGGCTGAAATTTTCAAAATCAGCCAATAGGATGAGAGCTACTGAAATCTTATTGGCTGATTTGAACAATAAGATTTCAGTGGCTCTCATTCTATTGGCTGCAGAATTTTTCAAAACAGCCAATAGGATTAGAGCTACTGAAATCCTATTGGCTGTTCAAATCAGCCAATAAGATTTCAGTAGCTCTCATCCTATTGGCTGATTTTGAAAATTTCAGCCAATAGGAATTCAAGGTACCCCAATAAATAAACCTCCACGCATTTGCCAAGGACCGCCGCCACCGAGGACCGCCACTGCCACAATGACTGTTGCCGAGGATCGCCACTTCTGGGAAGACCGCTCCGGACCTCCCACCCTGCCATTTTCGGAATCTACCTGGAAGCAGCTTTGCTGCATCCAGGTGAATTCTTTTGGCTATGCGCGCAGCCAACATTCTGTTGGATGCCTCGCGCTGCCAACATTCTTTTGAGGATGCGTGTGCAATTGTCGATGGCGATGGACATTACAAACGCAATTATAGTATATATATATATATATATATATATATATATATATATATATATATATATATAAATATATTGATATATATTTTTCTTTTTCTAATTTTATATATGCATATTCTAGTTATGGGGCAGAGAAGCCAAGTCTCCATGTTGGACTATGGATGGACTCAATAATTGGGCTAATTCTAGAGAAGTAAATGTGGGGTTCCAAAATATCAAAGGGACACTAAACCCAACATTTTTCATTCATAATTTAGATAGAGCATATACTTTTAAACAACTGTCCAATTTACTTCTATTATCTAATTTGCTTTGTTCATTTGGTATCCTTTGTTGAAAAGTATACCTAGGTAGCAAAGCACTACTGGGAGTTAGCTGCTGATTGGTGGTTGCACATTTATGCCTAACATCATTGGCTCAGCTAGCTCCAAATAATAAATTGATGTTCCTTCGACAAAGGATGCAAATAGGATTAAACAAATTTGATCAAATAAATCAATTATAGAGTTGTTTAAAATGGTGTGCTCTAACCTTTATCATGACATAAAATTATGTGTTTCGTGTCCCTTTAAACACAAAGCCATATTGGACAAGAGGCTGACATATTGGGGCCCATTTATCAAGCTCCGGAATGGAGCTTGAGGGCCCGTGTTTCACCAAAAAGACCACTGCTCCATAACCTGTCCGCCTGCTCTGAGCATGATTCACAAAAAATATATTTTTAAAATTCAAAATTCAATTTACTGCACACTTTTTCCGAAGTAGCTTTATTTTACTTCTATTTTTAAAATAATTCTTCATTGAAAATATAGCAAAGCTCACAAGTCCATTTTAATTAAATAAAAAAAAAAGGGTTTAATTTTTACATATTTGTATCAGTCAATTTGAGTCATGTTCATACAGCACTGTGAATATTTGCTTTGACAGTACAGTCTATTAAACAGGATCAGTGTTAGGAATGTGAAGGGCAATCAGCATATTTGGGGCCAAACATTTGACACAGAAAATTGTAGATTAAAGCACTCATTAATGGCTAAATAAGTTAATGATATAAGACCAGCATTATACTGCAGAACGCAGACAATAATGTACTTCATATTTTACCATCAGTTAATAGTGTTGTCTATTCAGCATAAGGCTGTACACTTGGACTGCAGGGCTAGGCTAGGTCAGAGAAGAAGTCCAATGTCAGAGCACAAAACCAAAAAAATAGCACAGTGTGTGTCTGATATCCAGCCAGAGCTACTTTAGTATTAAATTATCCTTGTCATAAGCACCATCACAGAATGCAAAGAAAATAGAAAAAATATAATTTTCACTCCCTGACCTTGAATTTCTCACTAATCATGCCCTTTTTTCCTGCAGCCTTTGAAAAGACATTTCCTTTGAAACAAATGTGCAACGTGCCATGTGTAGCAAAGTCAAATATGTGACCATATACAGTTGAGCACAGCATGTATTCTGCATAATGAGGTCTGGCAAACCCAGCCTACTCACATGTGAAGGAAATGAGCACCTTCTGGCAAAATTCCTTCTATTTCACAGCCAAGCAGTGTGACTTCCACAGCTACCAAAAGTTTTGTGTAAATATTAAAACTCCTTATCACAATGTCCAAATTCCTTGTAAACTTTTGGAACAAACTTGCAAGCAATTATCTGCTAATGATTTAAAAACTAAAGGATGCTGGTTATACCACGTTTGTTAATTGTGAAAAAGCTAAACCCTATATTTCACTAATGCAAAAGAAAAAAAAACAAGAAACAAACCCCTTAAGCTCAACCTAATGTTCAAATAATGAGTTTTTGAGCCATATAAGTTTTGTTCACCTGACAAAGACAGGGGTAAGAGAACCATCTAATCATTGGATGTCATCCCCTCTTTCCGAACTAGGGTCATATACTTCTCTATGTTTTATGGAGGGTGATGGGACTTTAGTAGTATCATCCTATCTTTCATCAATCCCCTCCCTTGTGCCTATTTTCTTCCTCACCATTACCATAGGGATCTTCCACAAATCAAAGGGCCATGTTACCCTCATTTACAATTGGGGAATCCTCTCAAATTTGTGCTCTAATCCTCTTCAAATTATATTAGAGGGGGAGATAGGGGCTCTGTAAAATCCCTTCACCTTCACTATAAACTCCCTGATAGTTTGTTATCGTAATAACTGGATATTCTCTTTTAAATGATGGATCACTTTTCCCTATCAATATGTTGTTGGTGGAGGAAGCATGTCTGCTGCTAGTGACAGTCATTATTACTCCTGTAACCAACAATTTAGATGGAGATGAGGTACCATGTTTGATAGGAAAGATTCCCCTCTTTCAACCAAGGAATCTTGTCTTATCTAAATGGTGTGGATAATTACTGGGCATGGGTGGTAAGTAGGGTTACACAATGGCCCCTCCCCAAATCTCTACCCTAGGTCATATTGTAATGCATAAATGTAGGTATTGGTGGGAGATATGAGCCTTGTAAGATCCCCACTTCTCCACCTCTTGCAGCAAGGAAGTACCTTTATCCCTATTACAGGACTTCACACTGGTGGTTAATTGTTTAACAGTGCTATTGACTTTTATAGTTTTTTTAAAATGAGAGAGAATTTGCCTTTTTTAGTCTCAATATATTTCAAGTACTTAACCATTTTGTGCTGTATTATTTCTTTTCTCTGTTATTTAACATTTTGTGTATTTTTTTATTGTTTGTAGATCTTCATAAACAATGAATGGCATACCTCTTGCAGTGGAAAAACATTTCCTGTGTATAACCCAGCTACTGGAGAAAAGATATGTGAAGTACAAGAAGGAGATAAGGTAAGGATTGACTCAAAATAATTTTCTGTAAGGTAAATATAAAGTTAATTACAGAGAATCTAAAGTCAAAATTAAACTTCCATGATTGAGATAAAGTATACAATTTTAAATTTCCATTTTTTTCCATTATCAAAATATGCACAATTGTTTTATATGTATATGTTTTAGGTCTGAATCTGTGAGCAGTATATTTGTATGTGTGTTTTTTATTGGATAGTGGCTGTCACATGATACAGGGGGCAGGGAAATGGAGGTAAATATGTCACAAAAATATCTGCTACTTAATTAAAAATCATACTGAGGCCCTGCTATTCAAAAGCTCGCTGGCATGGAGAGAAATCATGCAAAATCTTTGGGATTTTTTTTTATCTTGTTTATTTTAATGTAGCTGTTGCTCCGTCACATCAAGAACCCTGCATAGAGAGATACATAGATTTTTAAAATTAAAATTTGTGTTTCTAACATTTATTTAGGGATTTCTCCATGCTGATGAGATGTCTTAGATCATCTCAGCTTTTGAATATCAGACCCTAAGAGCCCAATGATCTAAAATGTGTCAAGAAATATCACACTGGCAAGAAATATAACACGGACTCTAGCATGGGAAAACCTCACAGAATGATCTAAGACAAAAGCCTGAACAAGAAATTCACTCACTGCAAGTTGTGAGCTAATCTCCATAGAAAGTAATGGGGCCCGATCCGATATGCAGCGTCGCCCGCAAATGCCGGCAACCGCGAAATTTGCGCTGGTTTGGTATCCTATATATGGCGTAACCTAGAAGTTACGCCCGTATATTTCTGCCGTCGCCCATACTTTTTTGGGCCATAGGCAGGTATACCAAACCAGCGCAGTTTGGTATCCAATATACAGCGTAAGGACTTACTTACTCCATTTTCACCTCGCAACAAAAAGCAGCCGTAAGAAGCCTTACGCTGTGTATTGGAGCCCCATAACTACCTAAACTACCTGCAAAATAAAACCTAACACCTAACGCATGCGCAATGTCTATCTACCTGTCAACCACGATCCCCCGCCGCAATCCCTAATAAAGTATTTAACCCCTAAACCGCCGCTCCCGGACCCCGCCGCCATCTACATAAACTAACCCCCTACCGTGAGCCCCTAAAACCGCCACCATCTAACTGATCTATCCCCTAATGTGAACCCCTAAAACCGCCGCCATCTACCTGATCTATCCCCTAATGTGAACCCCTTACACCGCCGCCATCTACCTAATCTATCCCATAATGTGAACCCCTTACACCGCCGCCATCTACCTGATCTATCACCTAATGTGAACCCCTTACACCGCCGCCATCTACCTTATCTATCTCCTAATCTGACCCCTTACACCGCCGCCATCTAACTGATCTATCCCCTAATGTGAACCCCTAAAACCGCCACCATCTAACTGATCTATCCCCTAATGTGAACCCCTTACACCACCACCATCTACCTTATCTATCCCCTAATCTGACCCCTTACACCGCCGCCATCTACCTTATCTATCCCCTAATGTGAACCCCTTACACCGCCGCCATCTACCTTATCTATCCTCTAATGTGAACCCCTTACACCGCCGCCATCTACCTTATCTATCCCCTAATCTGACCCCTTATACCGTCGCCACCTATATAAAAATTATTAACCCCTAATCTAATCCCCCTATACCGCCGCCATCTATATTAATATTATTAACCCCTAATCTAATATCCCTAAAGTAATAAGCTCTATTACCAGCCCTTAAAAGGGCCTTTTGCGGGGGTTTGCCCCAAAGTAAACAGCTCTTTTGCCCTATAACCTGCCCTCCCTACACCGCCGCCACCTATATTAATAGTATTAACCCCTAACGTAAGCCCCTTACACCGCCGCCATCTATATTAAAATTATTAACCCCTAATTTAATCTACCTACCCCGCCGCCAGCTATATTATCTATATTAACCCTAAGTATATTATAGTTAATATAGTTATTACATTATTTATATTAACTATATTAACCCTAATTATATTAGGGTTAATATAGTTAATATAGTTACTATAGTATTTATATTAACTATATTAACTCTATCTAACCCTAACACCCCTAACTAAATTCTTATTAAATAAATCAAATTCATATTATAAACTAAAATATTCCTATTTAAATCTAAATACTTACCTATAAAATAAACCCTAAGATAGCTACAATATAATTAATAATTACATTGTAGCTATGTTAGGGTTTATATTTATTTTACAGGTAAATTGTTAATTATTTTAACTAGGTATAATAGCTATTAAATAGTTATTAACTATTTAATAGCTACCTAGTTAAAATAATTACCTGTAAAATAAATCCTAACCTAAGTTACAAATACACCTACACTATCAATAAATTAAATAAACTACAAATATATATCTAAAAATACAATTAAATAAACTAAACTAAATTACAAAAACAAACACTAAATTACAAAAAAAAAAGATTACAGCAATTTTAAGCTAATTACACCTATTCTAAGCCCCCTAATAAAATAATAAAGCCCCCCAAAATAAAAAATTCCCTACCCTATTCTAAATTATAAAATACCCAGCTCTGTACCAGCCCTTAAAAGGGCTTTTTGCGGGGTATTTACCCCAAGTTAACAGCTCTTTTGCCTGTAAAAAAAAAAGAACACAACACCCCCCCCCAACATTACAACCCACCACCCACATACCCCTATTCTAAACCCACCCAAACCCCCCTTAAAAAAACCTAACACTACCCCCCTGAAGATCTCCCTACCTTGTCTTCACCCAACCGGGCCGAACTCCTCATCCGATCCTGGCGATGTCTTTATCCAAGCGGCAAAGAAGAAGTCTTCATCCCGGCGATGTCTTTATCCAAGCGGCAGCAAAGTCTTCTTCCATCCGGCAGCATCTTCCATCAAGCGGCATCTTCAATCTTCTTTCTTTGCTCCTCCGATGCGGAGCATCCATCCCGGCCGACGACTGAATGACGAATGAGGTACCTTTAAATGACGTCATCCAAGATGGCGTCCGTCGAATTCCGATTGGCTGTTAGGATTCTATCAGCCAATCGGAATTAAGGTAGAAAAATCTGATTTGCTGATTGAATCAGCCAATCAGATTCAAGTTCAATCCAATTGGCTAATTATTAATTACATTGTAGATATCTTAGGGTTTATTTTATAGGTAAGTATTTAGATTTAAATAGGAATATTTTCATTAATAATATTAATATTAGATTTATTTTAATAAGAGTTTAGTTAGGGATGTTAGAGTTAGATAGGGTTATTATACTTAATATATATATATAATATAATAACGATATTAACTATATTAACCCTAACATAATTCGGGTTAATATAGTTAATATATATAATACTAGTCCTAAAGCCCGTTCACACAGGCCATTTTTTGCAGTACAGTGGTCCCACCCCTTGCGTTCTCTCCCTCCCACTCTCTTTTGCTTTCTCTCTCTCCCCCCTCTCTTTTGCGCTCTCTCTCCTCCCTCTCTTTTGCGCTCTCTCTCCTCCTCTCTTTTGAGCTCTCTCTCTCTCCCCCTCTCTTTTGCACTCTCTCTTCCCCCCTCTCTTTTGCACTCTCTCTCTCCCCCCCTCTTTTGCGCTCTCTCTCTCCCCCCCTCTTTTGCGCTCTCTCTCTCTCCCCCTCTTTTGCACTCTCTCTCCCTCTCTATCTCCCCTATCTCTTTCTCTCTCTCCCCTCTCCCTCACCCCCACTCTCTCTCTCTCTATCTCCCCTCTCTCTCTCCCCCCCTCTCTCCCCCCCCCCCTCTCTCTCTCTCTCTCTCTCTCTCTCTCTCTCCCCTCTCTCTCTCTCTCTCTCTCTCTCTCTCTCTCTCTCTCTCCCCTCTCTCTCTCTCTCCCCTCTCTCTCTCCCTTCTCTCTCTCCCTTCTCTCTCTCTCTCCTCTCTCTCTCCCCCCTCTCTCTCTCCCCTCTCTCTTTCTCTCTCCCTCTCTCTTACTCTCTCCCTCTCTCTTTCTCTCTCCCCTCTCTCTCTCTTTCCCCTCTCTCTCTCCCCCCTCTTTCTCGCTCCCCTCTCTCTCCCCTCTCTCTCGCTCCCCTCTCTCTCTCCCCTCTCTCTTTCTCTCTCCCCTCTCTCTTTCTCTCTCCCTCTCTCTTACTCTCTCCCTCTCTCCCCTCTCTCTCTCTCTCCCCTGTCTCTCTCTCTTTCTCTCCCCTGTCTCTCTTTATCTCTCTCCCCTGTCTCTCTCTCTCCCCCTGTCTCTCTCTCTCTCTCCTGTCTCTCTCCCCTGTCTCTCTCTCTCTCCCCTGTCTCTCTCCCTCCCCCTGTCTCTCTCTCTCTCTCTCTCTCTCTCCCTTGTCTCTCTCTCTCCCTGTCTCTCTCTCTCTCTCTCTCTCTCCCCTGTCTCTCTCTCTCCCCTGTCTCTCTCTCTCTCCCCCCTGCCTCTCTCTCTCCCCCCTGTCTCTCTTTCTCTCCCCTGTCTCTCTCTCTCTCTCTCTCTCTCTCCCCTGTCTCTCTTTCTCTCCCCTGTCTCTCTCTCTCTCTCTCTCTCTCTCTCCCCTTTCTCTCTCTCTCTCTCCCCTGTCTCTCTCTCTCTCTCCCCTGTCTCCCTCTCTCTCCCCTGTCTCTCTCTCTCTCTCTCTCTCTCTCTCTCTCCCCTGTCTATCTCTCTCTCCCCTGTCTATCTCTCTCCCCTCTCTCTCTCTCTCTCTCTCCCCTGTCTCTCTCTCTCTCCCCTGTCTCTCTCTCTCTCTCCCCTGTCTCTCTCTCTCTCTCTCTCTCCCCTTGATCTCTCTCTCTCCCCTCTCTCTCTCTCTCTCTCTCTCTCTCTCCCCCTGTCTCTCTTTCTCTCCCCTTGATCTCTCTCTCTCCCCTTCTCCCCTTGATCTCTCTCTCTCTCCCCTTGATCTCTCTCTCCCCTGTCTCTCTCTCTCTCCCCTGTCTCTCTCTCTCTCTCTCTCTCTCTCTCCCCTTGATCTCACTCTCTCTCCTTGATCTCACTCTCTCTCCTTGATCTCTCTCTCCCCTTGATCTCTCTCTCTCCCCTTGATCTCTCTCTCTCTCCCCTTGATCTCTCTCTCTCTCCCCTTGATCTCTCTCTCTCTCCCCTTGATCTCTCTCTCTCTCTCCCCTTGATCTCTCTCTCTCTCCCCTTGATTTCTCTATCCCACCTCTCACCTCGTTTGAGCTCTCTCCACGGCCTTTCACGGCCCTGCCCCCGGCCACGCCCCCTTCCCAGGCCTGCACGATAGGCCATGCCCCCTTCACGGGTCTCCCCGATCGGCCACGCCCCCTTCACGCTCGGCCACGCTCACTTCTTCTCGAGGCACTGTCTGGCAGTCGGCAGATCAGGTAGCTGTGCGCGCGAGGTGTCTGGGATCTAAGGCCAAGTGTGTTTGTCTCTACTGCGGCTGCGCATGACGGCTTCAGACAAACACACTTGGCCTTTTATAATATAGGATAATTATTATATTAACTATATTGACCCTAATATAATTAGGGTTAATATAGTTAATATAGCTGGCGGCGGTGTAGGGGAATTAGATTAGGGGTTAATGTGTTTAATATAAGTGGCAGCGGTGTAGGGGGATTTAGATTGTAGGCAAAAGAGCTGATTACTTTGGGACAAAGCCCCGCCAAAAGCCCTTTTAAGGGCTGGTAAAAGAGCAGTTTTCTTTGGGGAATGCCCCGCAAAAAGCCCTTTTAAGGGCTGGCAAGAGGGCAGTTTACTTTGGGGTAATGCCACGCAAAAAGCCCTTTTCAGGGCTATTTGTAGGGTTAGACTTAGGTTTAGTGGTAGGGATAGTTTAGTATTTTAGGGCTTAAATAATTTAATATTGCTGGCGGCGGGGTAGGGGGATTAGATTAGGGGTTAATTAATTTAATATAGGTGGCGGCGGGGTAGGGGCATTAAATTAGGGGTTAATAATTTTAAAATAGATGGTGGCGGGGTAGGGTCTCACTTTAGGGGCTAGGTAAGGTAGATGGCGGCGGTATAAGGGGCTCACATTAGGGGGTAGGTAAGGTAGATGGCGGCGGGGTAGGGGCTCACTTTAGGGGGTAGGTAAGGTAGATGGCGGCGGTGTTAGGGGCTCACTTTAGGGGGTTATAGATTTAATATAGCTGGCGGCGGGGTCTGGGAGCGGTGGTTTAGGGGTTAATAACTTTATTAGGTGGCGGCAGGGTCCGGGAGCGGCGGTTTAGGGGTTAATACATGTTTTATTGTTAGGATAGTGAGGGGGGATAGCGGATAGAGGGTTAGACGTGTCGGGCTATGTTTGGGAGGCGTGTTAGACAGTGCGGGTGATTTCATACTTTAGTCAGGTTTTGTAGGCGCCGGCGGTTTCTAACGTGCCGTAAGTCACTGGCGACTCCAGAAATTTGTACTTACGCAGATTTCTGGACATCGCTGGTTTATCCGACGGCACGTTAGCATCTGACGGCGCCGTATATTGGATAGCTCGAGTTGTGAGCTGAAACTGCGGGCAACGCGGGTTCCCTCGCTTGCGCCGCAAACTATATCGGATCGCGCCCATGAAGCTTACTAGAATACAGATTCTTGCAGAGGAAAGTGAATGTTGCAGGGAGCACCAGACATTTATAGCAGCATGTTTTCTGAAGC
Source organism: Bombina bombina (assembly GCF_027579735.1). Classification (NCBI taxonomy): domain Eukaryota; kingdom Metazoa; phylum Chordata; class Amphibia; order Anura; family Bombinatoridae; genus Bombina; species Bombina bombina. The sequence goes on from NC_069500.1 coordinate 595,044,680, forward strand.
ACAATCAAATCAAATTACCCTGTTATTAGTGTAATTTACTTTGCATTTAATTTTAGTTTTGCATACGTGTCTTTTTTCTTTGCAAGATGAAACTGCAAGAACTACAGGTGGAATAGGCTTAGATCATTCCAATAACAATTGCAAGGAAACTTGATATTCTCCCTGTTCAGCCCACTCACCAATGCTGAGAGACTCGTTTTGACAATAGAAACTTAAAGGGATACTAAACCCAAATTTTTTTGTTTATAATTCGGATAGAGCATGCAATTTTAAGCAACTTTCTAATTTACTCCTATTATCAATTTTTCTTCATTCTCTTGGTATCTTTATTTGAAAATGCATGAATGAATGTTTTGGAGCTGGTCCATTTTTGGTTTAGCACCCTGGATAGTGCTTGCTCATTGGTGGCTACATTTAGCCACCAATCAGCAAGCTGTACCCAGGTGCTGAACCTAAAATGGCCCGACTCCTAAGCTTTCATTCCCGATTTTCAAATAAAGGTACTAAGAAAACGCAAAAAAAAATTATAATAGGAGTAAATTAGAAAGTTGCTTAAAATTGCATGCTCTATCTGAATCATGAAAGAAAAAAATTGGGGTTAGTATCCCTTTAAGGAACCCTTTGCATTTTGACAGTTTGTTTAAAATTTCAAGTCTATTTTTGTATATTTCTGTGTATCTTAAGTATGAGTTTATTTGTCTAAATTGAGTATATGTTTTGAGTAATTTAAGTATGATTTGAATATAATATTGTAAATTGAAATTTGCAATGGGTTTTTTAACACCTATTTGGATGTGGATGCATAATTAATAGAAACAATAATCAACAACCATTCTCTGTCAGTGAATTGTAGTATTCTTTTTTGAATTCTACGCAAATCTAAAATCATATGAATAGATTTTGAAAGCACCAACAATATATGATTTCTATCCATGCTGTGTTTATGCAATTATGTAGCATCTCTCTTGACCTGAAGACTCAATTTTAGCATTTGTTATATCTCTGAGACCACCTTGTTAACTGGCCTTTTTAAAATTGTGTACTTTTAGGTGTGTTTAACTGAAGGTCATATTTTGTATAAGTATATTTTACCTGTATTGTTATGTTTTCATATTATACCTACAGGCCGATGTAGACAAAGCAGTAAAGGCTGCAAAAGAAGCTTTTAAATTAGGTTCACCATGGCGCCGGATGGATGCTTCTGCAAGGGGAAGACTCGTGAATAAGCTGGCTGACCTCATTGAACGGGATAGTTTGATTTTAAGTGTAAGTGGTCAAATTATCAAGTAGTTATATCACAACTCAACCACAACATACGTTACAGCTCAGAGAGTATCATATGTAAAACAGTGACCTTTAAAATCCCTTTTTATTACAAGGAACTCTTGCTTTTGTGTAAAATTGAGCTTGATACACACTCCCTAGAGAGGCTAAAAAGACAATTCTGTAACATCCAGCTGCTGCAAATCAAGTAGCTGGTATGGACAGTTTGTAGCATTTTAAAATCCTAGGTTGCAGATTTTACTTTTTTTGGTCTTTATAGGGAGCATGGGATAAAGAACAAGTTTTGCATAAAGGCCCAGGGTTTGTGGCACATTAATTGTCTTTTAAATCAGATCATCACACAAGAGAAAGAAGAATAGATGAAGGGGTAACACAGTCTTATACAAAATAATCATTTTGATTGTGTATACCCTATATTCATGTGTGTATTTGGTTGTAAATCTAAGTAAAGCCAACCATGTGCAGTTTAGATGATCACTAACAAGTATTTGTGCCTCTAGTGGAGCCTTAATTTATAGTATATATGTTTCTTACTTCCGCAAACTGTATAACACTTTTGTCTGTGCCATACTTCATGTTTGTACCACTTTCAGGGGAGGACATGAAACATTAAACAACTTATGATTTGCACATGGCTGTGATCCAACCTTACTACCCTTATGACTAATAAAAGTAGTTGTCAGCTGAAGCTGAGGAATAGTTTTCCTGTTATATAAAAAAATCTGTTATCTGGCTAAGCTAATATTCAAAGTATAATATCTCTTATTTTTACATTTCACAAGGGAACTTGAAGATTTGTTTGGACGTAGTTTGTAGGGTAAACATTTCTTATTTCACCTAGCTCATAAGATGTTTTAGAAGCTTATATATGTCTTGATGTATAATAAAGGTATAAATGTAAAAGTTCTTAGGAGAATATGAACCTCTTTGATATGTTTTAATGAATGTCATGAACTAAAGGCTTGCAACATGTTAAGGGTGCATATTATTTTCAGGTATTTAACAACAATGTTAAAAAATTCTAAAATATGCATGCTTAGTTATCTTAAAGGGACATATAGACACAAAATATAATAATATGTACTTTAATTACTTTACTTGAAAATTTATACAGCAGTGCCTCACCATTAACCCTTTCTTTTAAGTTTCTGAATTGTACAGCTCTAACTCCCCCCACACAATTCCTTTTATGGCTGTAGCTATATCCATTGTTGTTTTGGTAAAATGCACAAATGAATAGGGATTATCTGCTGGGGCGAGCCTAGAAGCTGTGAACTCAGGTGAAATACAATGCCTGTGTCTAAACACTGATAAGAGGGATGGAGCACAGTGTCCAGACAGCATGGCTATTTTAAGTATTTTTGCTTATTTTTGAAAATTATTTTAAAATACTTCCCAACAATTTTCAAACATTTTTTTTTATGCAAACAATTTTTACTTAATTAGCCCATTTAGGATATGCACAGATCTCAACCTGTTTTATGGCACTTTAATAGAACTCTGACCATATATATATATATATATATATATTTTTTCCATACAATATTAGGAAACTCTTTATAGGAAGCATGCTCAAATGATTAAGTACACAATGCTGAAAATGTATCCAGCCTTAAATATATGTAAATATGCATTATAGCTCTGACAATGGTACAAAAAAAAGTTAAAACATAATTTATACGGTTAACGTGGGATTAAACATGGTTCAGGTTGCAGGTATCTGAAGAACAGCACTCTTTGAGCAGGATTTATCAAAGAAACTCTCCTAAAATTGCACCTATAAATCTGCATACCACTGAATCCCCTGATTTATCAATGCAATGTCCCGTCTAAAACTGGGCAAGTCTGACTATACGTTCTTAAAAAAGTGTTACATTTGCTAGTTTTAGTAGCATTTCCTAGAGTCCACCCTAGAATTACCCCTATTACCAATTTATAATTTCTTTGCTCCTTTGGAAAACACAAAGTGCTCCTACAAATACGAGTATTATAGTTCTCGATAGGTACTGTGGAGAACAGCATTAGAATTCATCATGTCTTTGAGATTGTGTTGTGTTCACATCTATTTCTGATGGAGAACTTTAGGATTCAAGCAGGTCTATCTTTGGCTAGATACATATGCCAAATATGGAATGCAAAATTGCCCCACAAAGAATGAAAATTGTATTAACAATTTGAATGTGTTACTGTTATATAGGGTCATTACTGCAACCAAAATTAATGTGCAAATTTGCCCCATTTAAAACGCAAATGTAAGAGATTACTTGAAGAAGGTAAAAAATTCAGGAAACAACTTTTTTTCATGTAGAGAAATTCACGCCATCTTATCTTTCAAACATCTCAAATTATTACATGCAATTTTTTGATAATTTGTGCACACCGGTGCGCCTCTCCAAGGGCGAGCTGCATAGAAGGAGAATCTTTATTGCCCTTGATAAATCTGGCCCTCTCTGTCTGCTACTTAATAGGAGGTTTTTAATGGGATGGTGGAGACCATAGCAATATCTAAATTCACTGTAAATTCACATTTTCAATTGAATTTGGGGAAACCACTTGAAGCATTCGCTGTGTTAAGCTATTTCAATTGCTTTTGTTTGATTTGTTTATTGCAAACAGCTGAAAGTCTGACAATAAAGCTGATTTGCAATGGGGGATGAATAATTTTGCTTCTAACTGTATATGTATATATATATATATATATATATACCATGGGCTCTGGTTTCTAAATATATTCAGGTTGTATGCACAAGGGTTTCAATGTAACGTTAAACGGACATGGGGGCCGATTTATCAATGTCTGGCGGACATGATAAGCTGTGGCGTATCATATCCGCCAGACATCACTGAATGTTGACAGCATATGCTGTCGCCATTTAACATTGCACAAGCAGTTCTAGTGAACTACTTGTGCAATGCCGCCCCCTACAGATTTGCGGCCAATCTAGCAGGGGGTGTCAATCAACCCGATTGTATTCGATCAGGCTTAATAATGTCCGCAGCCTCAGATGCCATGGACGAGTTAAGGACCATTCAGCGGAAAAAAACATTGTATGCGGTGCTTCAGGAAATTTCAAAAAAGCACTTTATTTACATTAGGCAACATGGACACAGGATAAAAGCACACACTTGCAAGTGTCAGACAAAGGAGAATACGGCCCTTGATAAATCGGCCCCATGAAATTCAAAATGTTTCTTTCAAGATTCAGATAGTGCATATAATTAAAAAACCTTTTCAAGCTACTTATGTTATCAAATTTGCTTCATTCTTTTGATATCCTTTGTTGAAGGAACAGTAGTACATTACTGGGAGCTAGCTGAACACATTTGGGGAGCCAAAAACAAGAGGCATGTATGTGCAGCTATGAAGCAGCAACTATCTCCCAGTAGTGCATTTGCATTGCTACTCTTAAACCTACCAATGTATGTTTTTCAACAAAGGAGACCAAGAGAAAGAAGGAAATTAGACAATAGCAGTAAATTAGAAAGTTATTGTTTTAAGCTCCATGCTATATTTAAACCATGAGAATTACATTTTTACTTTACTGTTCTTTTAAACAAAACAAACTATTTCAGCTGTATTCAAAGTACTTTACAATGTAAAGCCCTATTAAGAATATAATATTCCTGTTTGAAGTAGAGCTATTCTAAAAACAGTAAACACTAAGGCCCAAAAAGGATCCTGTTAAAAAAATAAAATAGTTGGTTTGATTTTGTTGTTTTCAAAATGATGTTTACGCATTCAATCTTTGGCAAAAATGTCATAATAATAATTACTATTATTACTTCAAGTTAGAAATTGCATCTTGTTCTTTTTTTCCACTCTTTTTAAATGGTAGGTGTTTTAGTTGTCAAGTTGCTTTATTTGTATACTGTAAAATGTTTTACACTATACTAACATACGCTGATTGTATATACTGTATATACATCATAAGCAAATAGCATCAGTTTTCATTGCATGTTTTTTTATAGATATTACAAGCAAATCTTAGCATCTCATATTAGTTTCTTCACTATTTTTGAGCTATTCACTTCCTGCTAACAGAATTTTATCCTCTATAAATAAAATATTCCTGCTTATTTAGAGAGGGTGAAGAAATAGATCTCTGCTAACAGACACGTAGCTTTGCTTACTGTTATGACATTTTACAGGCTATGGTGACATGTGTGAGCCTGCCCCGCCTTAGGACTAACAGAAACTTATATAAAGTGAATAAAACAGTCTAATATTAAAATAATAAGTTGGTGCATTGGCTTGATGAAAAAATGTAACTATTTAAAGAAAGTAATAAAACATTTTTCTACCACTTTTTGCTTACACCCCAGCACCAAGGGGGTACTGGTTTCTATGTTTTTGTACTGAATGTTTTAATTTTTGCAGTGTCATATCCTGCAGAAGAAGGCAAATCATTTGAATGTTGTCTTTGTTCTGGTTGTTAGCTTTATATACACCACTATGCACAGTGCATCTGTTTCCTGCCCCAAAATCAGTAATGACCCATTAAACTAATGTCATGTTTATATACTATGCTGCCCTTTGTAATGAGTTGCATTTCTCACTTTGGTTAAAGCAGTAGAAATGACCTTTTTTCCTACTCTAATGAGGGACCTGCATATACATCATGCACGCAGCCTGCATCTTACTGACTACCACTCCTATATTATGCAGGGCCCTTTTCAAGTTGATTTTTATTTAAAATGTTAGTTCAAAAAAATGTTTAAGTTTAAAGTGTTTTTACAACTTGTAGTATTTTCTGCTTTCCATGTTTTGTTAAAAAAAATCTATTGTTAATCTGGTAATATCCCTCTGATTCCCAGTATTCTAAAGGAAACATAGGTATCTTATCTAGTGTTTTGTGTTAATTTATTTATTTTCAAATTGATCTTTGATTTTATCAGTGAAGCAAGCTGATTAGACCCTGATAATTATACAAGCTCGTGAGAGGATGATGGGCTATGAAAAAGTATCTAGCACCCTATTATTTAATTAACTATTTAATTAATTCCAGATTTATTTTAATTCACAGGGACTCTTCAATATTGATGTCGCAAACCTAAAAAATAGGGTTAGCAAACGGCGAACGCGAACTTCCACAAAAGTTCGCGAACGGGCGAACCGGGCGAACCGCCATAGACTTCAATAGGCAGGCGAATTTTAAAACCCACAGGGATTCTTTCTGGCCACAATAGTGATGGAAAAGTTGTTTCAAGGGCACTAACACCTGGACTGTGGCATGCCGGAGGGGGATCCATGGCAAAACTCCCATGGAAAATTACATAGTTGATGCAGAGTCTGGTTTTAATCCATAAAGGACATAAATCACCTAACATTCCAAAATTGTTTGGAATAACGTGCTTTAAAACATCAGGTATGATGTTGTATCGATCAGGTAGTGTAAGGGTTACACCCGCTTCACAGTGCGCAGTGTAGGTGATATACCTGCCCTGACCATGCTTTGCAGACCAGGTATCAGTGGTCAGATGGACCCTTGCCCCAACACTGTGTGCCAGACATGCCATTATAGCAGACTTATATGGCTTTGGCGTTGCTTTTTCGTAATTAGAAGGCTGCTAAATGCCACTGCGCACCACACGTGTTTTATGCCCAGCAGTGAAGGGGTTAATTAGGGAGCATGTAGGCAGTTTGTAGAGTTAATTTTAGCTTAAGTGTAGTGTAGAAGACAACCCAAAGTATTGATCTAAACCCATTTTGGTATATTTCATGCCACCATTTCACCGCTAAATGCGATCAAATAAATAAAAATTGTTCACTTTTTCACAAACTTTAGGTTTCTCACAGAAATTATTTACAAACAACTTATGCAATTATGGCATAAATGGTTGTAAATGCTTCTCTGGGATCCCCTTTGTTCAGAAAAAGCAGACTTATATGGCTTTGGCGTTGCTTTTTGGTAATTAGAAGGCTGCTAAATGCCACTGCGCACCACACGTGTTTTATGCCCAGCAGTGAAGGGGTTAATTAGGGAGCATGTAGGCAGCTTGTAGAGTTAATTTTAGCTTAAGTGTAGTGTAGTAGACAACCCAAAGTATTGATCTAGGCCCATTTTGGTATATTTCATGCCACCATTTCACCGCCAAATGAGATCAAATTTTAAAAAAAACTTAAATTTTTTCGCAATTTTAGGTTTCTCACTGAAATTATTTACAAACAGCTTGTGCAATTATGGCACAAATGGTTGTAAATGCTTCTCTGGGATCCCCTTTGTTCAGAAATAGCAGACATATATGACTTTGGCGTTGCTTTCTGGTAATTAGAAGGCCGCTACATGCTGCTGCGCATCACACGTGTATTATGGCTAGCAGTGAAGGGGTTAATTAGGTAGTTTGTAGGGAGCTTGCAGGGTTAATTTTAGCTTTAGTGTAGAGATCAGCCTCCCACCTGACACATCAGACCCCCTGATCCCTCCCAAACAGCTCCCTTCCCTCCCCCACCCCACAATTGTCCCCGCCATCTTAAGTACTGGCAGAAAGTCTGCCAGTACTAAAATAAAAGGTTTTTAATTTTTTTAATTTTTTTTTTAGCATATTTACATATGCTGTGGTGTAGCATCCCCCCTTAGCCCCCAACCTCCCTGATCCCCCCAAAACAGCTCTCTAACCCTCCCCATCTGCCTTATTGGTGGCCATCTTGGGTACTGGCAGCTGTCTGCTATTATTTCACAGTAAAAAAAGTGTTGTTTTTTTTAAATGTACACTACTGTTACACCAGATATGAGTGGTGGCACTGGGCAAGTGGGCACAGTATACGCTGTGTGCCTGACACACACGCTGGCAGGCAGGCAACTGCAATTAGATTACACAGGGAAAAAAAAAAAAAAACAGACTGATGTTCTAGCCTTAAAAAGGGCTTTTTGGGGTGCTGTCCTTACAGCAGAGATCAGATGAGTCCTTCAGGACTGTAGTGGACACTGAATACACTAGCCTAGCTATCAATTTCCCTATTAAATCAGCAGCAGCTACACTGTCCCTCCTCTCACTAAGAATGCAGCTTCCAAATGAATCTAAAATGGATGCTGTCCAGGAGGTGGGAGGGTCTGGGAGGGAGGGTCTGCTGCTGATTTTCTGTAATGTGTATTCTGACTGTGAGGTACAGGGTCAAAGTTTACTCAATCGCATATGTTCGCCCGCCGAGGCGAACACGAACATGCTATGTTCGCCGGCGAACTATTCGCGACATCACTACTCTTCAAGCTCATAAATATTGTATGAAGTCTTCACCAGGATGTCAGGCCCAGAAATACAGATCTTATTGAGATAAAACTTACAACATTACCCTTCTCTTGCTTTGTTTCTTTACTTGATTTTAACCACAACCTTGTGTAGTAAGGACAGGCAACGTGTCACTTTTAGCATTTAGGTATCAAGTAAAGATGATCACTCTAAAGGGGAATTTTATGAAAGTGAACAGATTACTTTGAATTTGGTATCTGTACATTAGACTAGTGCATTTAATCTGATTCCTTCCTATCATGCTGAAAAGAAAACATTTCATATATGTATTTATTTTCCTTTGATCATTTACTAGATATTTATGGAATATAAACTTTAGGATATTTTGAAATTATACTGCTGCAGAAACTCTAAAATGTAGTCAATTAGCCAAATAATAATTAGTAGGAATAAACATAACAAGTGTGAACATTTATGATAGAGACTTTGAAGTATATTGAGGCTATAAGTATTTTTCTTATAATAGCAACACCAGAACAAGGGATCATGATCTTATGTTGAAGGATAATAGATTCAGGAGTATTTTTCAGAAGTATTTCTTCACATAAAGAGCAGTTGATTCATGGAATAAACTTCCATTAGAGGTGGCAAAGACAAGACTGTGAGGGACTTCAATAATCCCTAGGGCAAGCATAAGGCTATCTACATACTTTTTTATTTTATACTTTATAGTATATAAATATAGACTTGGGATGCCTATGGTTTTTATCGGTTATCACAATTTATGTTTCTATGTCCCATGACTAAAAAGTATTTTGTTCTTAAGCTGAAATACAACCCAATGTTTTGAAGAACTAGCAATATGCCTTAAAGCTTCTCAGGGATTACATTTTCCCAAAAAATATGGATGTATTAGGATTCTGTAATTTGCAAAGGATGTGTTAATCTAATAGTAAAGTTTGTTATAATATTGTCATAGTTAATATATAATGTCACATACATATTATAAGTATTTGTACAGAATGAACCGAAAACTGTTTTCTTCTTCTACTTTTCAATTTAGACTATAGAGTCAATCGACGGTGGCAAACCCTTTATGGCATCCTACTTTGCAGATCTTCCTGGAGCTATTAAATCTTTGAGATATTGTGCAGGCTGGGCTGATAAAAACCATGGACGCACAATACCAATGGGTAAATTTAGATTACTTGTACTATTATTTTTTTAGGGTATGGAATAACTTCTGCTTTCAGATCTAACACATAAAAGGAATTTTCAGTACAAACCAATTATAATCAAAATAGATGGTCATATTTTGTTAAAAAAAAGATGATTTATTAAATATTGTATTATACACACAAAGGAGTACATGGTAAAATACGCTATATGTTTTTCTTTTGTGTGATAAAAATGTAATATTTATCAATTTGTCTGCAGACAATAGTGACTCCTTTTTTCAAATTACAGTGATCTAACTCCATTTTCTATAGCTGGGTTATGTAGTAGTTATTAAATGTAAATACTGTAGTTAAAGGGACATGGAACAATTTTTGTTTTTATCAGGATTCGTATAGAACATACAATTTTCAACAACTTTTCAATTAACTTCTATTGTCAAATCTGTTTCATTCTCTTGGTATCCTTTATTGAAAGAGCAGCAATGCACTACTGGGAGGTAGCTCAACACATCAGGTGAGCCAATGACAAAAGGCAAATACGTGCAGCCACAAATCACCAGCTAGCTCCCAATTGCTGCTTCAGAGCCTACTTATCTATGTTTTTTTTTATAAAGGATTCCAAATTAACAAAGCAAATTAGATAATAAATAAAATTAGAAAGGTGTTTAAAATGTCATGCTCGATCTGAATCACAAAAAGAAAAATTGGGTTTCATGTTCGTTTAAATTAAGGAAAATAGTACCAAAGCATTGACATAATCAAATAATACTACATTCCATAGTAAATTATATCACAGACCTTAAATGGAAAAATACCTTACCTTTTACCTGTTTTGCATTCTAAATTGTCTGGTCAGAAACCTATGACAGTCTAGTCATTTTAAACAACTTTCCAATTTACTTTAATTATCAAATGTGCTTTGTTCTCTTGGTATTCTTTGTTGTAAGCTAACCCTAGATAGGGCCATATGCTAATTTCTAAGCCCTTAAAGGCTGCCTCTTATCTCAGTGCATTTTGACAGTTTTTCACAGCTAGACAGCACTAGTTCAAGGATGCCATATAGATAACATTGTGATCACTCCTTTGGAGTTACCTATGAGTCAGAACTAATTGGCTAAAATGCAGGTCTGTCAAAAGAACTGAAATAAAGGGGCACTCTTCAGAGGCTTAGATACAAGGTAATCACAGAGATAAAAAGTATATTAATATAACTGTGTTGGTAATGCAAAACTGGGGAATGGATATTAAAGGGATTATCTATCTTTTTAAACAATAGCAATTCTGAAGTAGACTGTCCCTTTAAGCAACTTTATAAATAATTTAAAGTAGCACAATGAAGTATGAGAAACATGCAGGTGGAATGACAGCACAGCAGAGATTAGCAGAGCCAACCTTCAGTGTATGTAGTAATAATAATGCTACTTTACAATGGGAGAGTAATGATTTGACTTGATTGACATGTGGTAATCAATGTGAGCGACCTGAGAATATGGATATATGGATGGAATACATTGTTTTGACAAAAGCAGGTCAGTGAGTGATTCAGGTGAAATGAGATATGATATAATTGACTAAATGGCTATGTAATGCTGTCATGTGATAAAATGTTGATATAATATGGATGATTTAATAGCATAAACATGTAATGAGGAGCTTTGTATGAGGCTGGGTTGTAATTTAGAAGACTTGATGATATATGCTTGCATTACAGATAGAGAGGTTGTTTTGTGGGTGATGTGATGATAGGATGTATTGCAAGTGAGTGAATACATTAGGAATGTATGTAATGTGAATGTTTTTACAAAACAGACAATATATGTAATGGTGCATACTTGAAATACGGTGAAAAAGTGTCTAGACTTCCACACACTGTACAGTGATTACTTGATTTGTACAAGAGCTAATGTATATCTGTCCCTGAAAGGCATTAGCCAAAGAAATATTATTTACAACACTGAAAATGTTGTTTAAGGGCAATTGCCCGGGACTGCAAAAAGGAAGCACATTTTACAAATACATTTATAATTTTCAATGCTTTTAAAACATTTATTTTCCATACAGGGCCGGCCTTAGGGCAAGGCGAGCTAGATGCCTACCAAGGGCCTTGCTCTTAGGAGAATCCTTCACCAAGATTTGACAGCTGTCCGCAAAAATGCTGGATGATATGTAGGTGACTTAGCACTGGTGGTCAGTTGGGTTATACAATGGCCCCTATAAAAAACTGCACCCTAGGCCCCACCCTTGACACTAATATCTATCTATCTATGATCTATGTATTGTTAAATAGATATTTCTATATATATATCTGTATATAGCTATATTTACATAAAATCATGTATATAAATATGTATACAGGGAGTGCAGAATTATTAGGCAAGTTGTATTTTTGAGGATTGATTTTATTATTGACCAACAACCATGTTCTCAATGAACCCAAAAAACTCATTAATATCAAAGCTGAATATTTTTGGAAGTAGTTTTTAGTTTGTTTTTAGTTTTAGTTATTTTAGGGGGATATCTGTGTGTGCAGGTGACTATTACTGTGCATAATTATTAGGCAACTTAACAAAAAACAAATATATACCCATTTCAATTATTTATTTTTACCAGTGAAACCAATATAACATCTCAACATTCACAAATATACATTTCTGACATTCAAAAACAAAACAAAAACAAATCAGTGACCAATATAGCCACCTTTCTTTGCAAGGACACTCAAAAGCCTGCCATCCATGGATTCTGTCAGTGTTTTGATCTGTTCACCATCAACATTGCGTGCAGCAGCAACCACAGCCTCCCAGACACTGTTCAGAGAGGTGTACTGTTTTCCCTCCTTGTAAATCTCACATTTGATGATGGACCACAGGTTCTCAATGGGGTTCAGATCAGGTGAACAAGGAGGCCATGTCATTAGATTTTCTTCTTTTATACCCTTTCTTGCCAACCACGCTGTGGAGTACTTGGACGCGTGTGATGGAGCATTGTCCTGCATGAAAATCATGTTTTTCTTGAAGGATGCAGACTTCTTCCTGTACCACTGCTTGAAGAAGGTGTCTTCCAGAAACTGGCAGTAGGACTGGGAGTTGAGCTTGACTCCATCCTCAACCCGAAAAGGCCCCACAAGCTCATCTTTGATGATACCAGCCCAAACCAGTACTCCACCTCCACCTTGCTGGCGTCTGAGTCGGACTGGAGCTCTCTGCCCTTTACCAATCCAGCCACGGGCCCATCCATCTTGCCCATCAAGACTCACTCTCATTTCATCAGTCCATAAAACCTTAGAAAAATCAGTCTTGAGATATTTCTTGGCCCAGTCTTGACGTTTCAGCTTGTGTGTCTTGTTCAGTGGTGGTCGTCTTTCAGCCTTTCTTACCTTGGCCATGTCTCTGAGTATTGCACACCTTGTGCTTTTGGGCACTCCAGTGATGTTGCAGCTCTGAAATATGGCCAAACTGGTGGCAAGTGGCATCTTGGCAGCTGCACGCTTGACTTTTCTCAGTTCATGGGCAGTTATTTTGCGCCTTGGTTTTTCCACACGCTTCTTGCGACCCTGTTGACTATTTTGAATGAAACGCTTGATTGTTCGATGATCACGCTTCAGAAGCTTTGCAATTTTAAGAGTGCTGCATCCCTCTGCAAGATATCTCACTAT